>NC_140964.1:138781610-138816610 GCF_056783735.1 Eptatretus burgeri
GGAAATTTTTGTAACTTCGCATATCAGAGTCCTTTCGAGGTCCCTTTCAGCGCATAAAATTTTCAAAGTCAAGGTCAAAGGTCAAGGTCAGTTTCCAATGATAACTATCTTCTCATCCAAACTCTCTCTTCCTCTTATGTGGCGACTTCAATTGTCATCACGCCAGTTGGCTAGGTGTGGGTACCTCTCTCACCTGCCATGGGACATCAGCAAAAGCTTTCTGTGACTCATTGGGACTGACTCAATCGGTCAACTTCCCGACCCGGATCTCAACCAATGGTACTCCATCTCTTCTGGATCTGATTTTGACAAATTTCCCTGACAATATCTGCTGCTCTTCCTTCGCTCCAATTGGTTCTTCTGACCACGTCCTTGTTAAAGTGGACATCTCTCTGGCTGTCATCAGAGAACCACCTCACCGCCGTCGAGTCTGGCATTTCACTCAAGCCGACTGGCAGGGTCTCCGAGCAGCCATCAAACTTACAGACTGGTCTCCTATCACTACTTTCTCAAACATCAACTCATCCTGGGAATTCTTTCAAAAGAAACTTGCTCTCCCTCATGCACAGATTTATCCCCTCTCGTGTTCAGTTGTCTTACCCTTCCTCCCGCCCTTGGTTTACTGAAGCTTGTGGTGAGGCAGTTGTCCTGAAACAACTTGCCTTTGCCTCATGGAAAGCAAACCCAACTGAGAACAATCTCAGTTCTTTCCACAAAGCTCGGAACAAGTGTGTATCTACCCTCAGGAGAGCCAGAAAACAACATCTTTCTCATCTCCAAGTCTGAACTCTCAAACCTCTCTCCCTCCTCAAAATCCTGGTGGCGTTTAATCAAATCTGTTTCTGGTGTATGTTCCCCCTCCATCCCCTCCCTTACCTCAAATGGCCGCACTGCTGATTCCACACGTGAAAAAGCTGAATGTCTAAACTCGGTGTTTGCAGCTAAATCTTGTGTCCTAAACCCATCACTATCTCTACCCACTTTACCCAGTCGCACCCAACTGTCCCTGGACTCTGTATCCTTTTCTCCTGACAAGGTGGAGAGCTTGCTTTCAAACCTCGAGTCAGATTCTGCAACCGGTCCAGACGGCATCAGCCCATGTGTCCTCAAAGCCTGCTCTTCTGCTCTTGCTCACCCTCTCTCTGTTCTATTCACCCTCTCATTTTCCCAAGGTCATCTACCATCTGCTTGGAAATCTGCTAACATCACTGCCCTGCATAAAAAGGTGCAAAAACAGATCCCTGTAACTACAGACCAATCAGCCTTCTCCCAATCATCAGCAAGGTTATGGAATCCATCATTGCTTCAGACATGAAATCCTTCCTCTTCTCCAATGGCTTGATTTCCAATCATCAATTTGGTTTCAGACCAGGTCACTCTACCCTGGATATGCTGCTACTGCTCTCCCATCAATGGATGGAGGTCCTCAATGCCAGACAGGAAATCCGAGCCGTATCCCTGGACATATCACGTGCTTTTGACACAGTCTGGCACCCTGCCCTACTCACCAAACTCTCTTCCCATGGTATTCGAGGCCATCTCCACTCATGGCTCGCAGACTTCCTCTCCTGTCGCAGTCAACGTGTGGCCCTAAATGGAGTTCTTTCATCCCCTCTTCCTGTGCAGGCTGGAGTTCCTCAAGGTAGCGTTCTGGGCCCTGTTCTTTTTCTGGTTTTCATCAATGATCTCTCGGACTCTCTGGAAAATCCTCTATTTCTCTTTGCCGACGACTCCACCCTCTGCCGTACCATCTGTCATCCCTCAGACCGGCAAGCAGCAGCTTCTTCGCTCACTGCAGATCTGGATAAAATCACAAACTGGTCCAACACGTGGAACATGTCTTTCCAATCCACACAAATCTCACACTCTCACTATGTCTCTTCGAAAGGACCGTTTACAAAACCCCCATCCACTTTCTCAACAATCCTCTGGAAGAAGTCTTTTCTTTCAAGCTTCTGGGTCTCACTATCTGCCATGACCTTTCCTGGGAAAGTCACATTTCCAACCTTGCCTCAAAAGCCAGTCGCCGACTGAGAATCCTCCGTCGTGCAAAGTCCTTCCTCGGCCCTCTTGAGCTCCTGACTACTTACAAAGCTTTTGTCCGTAGCCTGATGGAGTACTGCTCTCCCCTCTGGGCTGGTGCTCCTGCCTCCCACCTTTCTCGACTTCACGCTGTCGAAACCAGGGCTTTTAAGATCATTGGCATCTCCCGCAATGAAGCTGAGTCTTTGGGCCTCTCACTCAATCACCGCAGGTTGGTCGGTGGTCTTTCTGTCTTCTACCGACTCCTCTCCAGCCTTGCCCCCCTGCTCTCTCTGCGATTTGTCCCAACCACATTTCCACAGGGCGCTCAAGGTCCGCCAACAACCCCTTCTGGTAAAACTACCAAAATCACGAATCACTGCTCATCTTCACTCTTTCATTCCTCTTTTTTCCCGCCTTTGGAATAAACTTCCTCACTCTATTCTTTCCCATTCTTCCCTCCAGGCTTTCAAAACAGCTGTTCACCACCACCTCTTATCTTCCCCCATCCAAATCCTCGATCTTTTCTACCCCCGATAATCCACCCAAGCCCACTTCCTTCAATTCTCCTGCTTTCCTTCCTGAAAGTCCCTGTAATGTCCATCTTCTCCTCGCCATGTTCCCCGTCCCATCCCCATCCCTCTCCCTTCCACAGTTCACCTGTGTCTGTTCCCCAATGTTTTGTCCCTTCCACTCCCGCCCCTCTTGTCTCATGCCTCCTTGCTGTGAGTTGTGTGTTAGCTCTCATACGAGCCTCGACCAAGGTATACAAAAAAAAAAAAAAAAAAAAAAAAAGGTCACTTTGTCACAAATCAGGGGAGTCGACGAAACCCTTATTTTTTGAGTAATTTTGATCGGATCGTCTTCAAACTTCATGGGAATATAGTTCATGGTCTGGCGCTCAGCTGATTAATTTTTGGTGGCGATCGGCCTTGACCTTCATGGTTAGCACTGGAGGTCGAAAGTTTTTGACCCCAAGGTCAAATTTTGAAATCTTAGATACCATATCGAGTAATACCTCATATGAAAGCGCTTCATAAGTGCTTTCCAGATCTGTCAAAAGTTTGACGCTATGACGTCATGACGAAAAAACGGATTTTTCATGAAAATTTTATTTCCTCAGTTCTCATCAAAATCTCTTGATATTTCATGTACAACGGTCCTGGAGAGATATCATTAACCGTACGAAAATATAAAGGTCAAGGTCAAAGGTCAAGGTCACAAAAAGGTCAAGCATCAAGGTCGACGAAACCCTTATTTTTTGAGTAACTTTAATCGAATAAATAAGTCACTCATGTTCACATTTTGGCAAGATACTGGTCACCTTGGGGGTGACATTGGATTTTTTGAATTTTTTTTTATTTTAGTCCTACTGTCGTCATGTCGCGCTAGTAGCAAACAATGAAGAAAAGAGAATAATAAAAGAAAGCTGAAGCACGTCAGATTTATCGGACGAGTCTCGACTCCAGAGTTGACGAGTAACTTGTATTAGCATGCACACAATGAATAAGTCAATGCGTAAGAATCCTGAGGCTATGAGGCCGTGTAATAGGACAGATAAATTTGTCTTTCATAGTTGTGCCAACATTTTTTTTCCCTGTTAATTTATGACAGCATTTTGGCTAATTGTTAATGAATAGCAAGCCAATGGAAGCAGTACCTTCACTTTAGAATAAACCCATGTATGTCGAGTGCAGCCATACCTGGCTTGCATGTATGTGGAATCGTACCAATCCCAGCAGGCTGGTTTCAACGAACAATTCAATAAGCTCCAAAATGTGGGTGCAGGCTTTTCACATTGTTTGATTTCAAAATTATCTCCTTGCGCCTTGAAATGATGCAATGTTAATCTTTAGTATTTTACTTGAATGTCCCTGTAAGTTTCTTTTTTAATGGAAACGTTCAACAGTCACATTTAATATTTTGTGGACGTGGTATAGCCCTGTATTGTGCATACATGTATTGAATTTGTACACGACTATGACAAGGTCGTAAAGGGATAAATAATTGCCTCGTGATTGTTGTGCATACACGGCTCAGAAGCAGAATTTCTTTTCCGCGAAACAATCACAGGAATTAAGACGATCAGTGAGATAGCAAACACATATGCACAATGCATTTGGACGTACTTTATACGGCGTGCGACATCTCGAGTCAATCCACTCTGTGTGCATTTCTGCAGATGACGTGAAGGCTGCGGTACACTGAAGTCAACTTTTTTAAGGGGCGGGGCATAGCAAGTTGTGAAAAGCACCAGAAATGTTCGAAATATTGGTCGAATTATACCATTTTTTATTTAAAAAAAAGAAACATGGGCGATTTCTTCACGAGGAAGGTCAAGTTAAGATAAAATAACCAGAAAGTTTTGAGTGTCATGCGATCTTTAAATGTGCTGTTCAACATGGAACACTTTGGAATGTCATGTCATTTCAAGGAAAAATCATCGACTTGGTATATCAAGAATCTCAACGTCTTCAGCAACACAAAGTTGTTCCAAAAGAGATTCCATAAGTTACAAGAAAAAACACATTCATGGTTGAATAACAAGGTATTTCTTCACATAATCGTGTGTATAAAATAGTGACATACCAGACTTGGGTGTTAATCCATCATCCTGACAGTGGAGGTTGCAGACATCACTAATACCGATTCCATGGAAACCAGGAACATTTTCCAGCTGCACATTTTGGAAACCAACAAACTTTTGGCAGAAACTGGAAAGTTCTCGAATAACATTCTCCAAGTTGACGAACACACTTCCCAACAGAGAAGATCCTGCAAGCTGGACAACCTGTGGCTTCAAAAAAGATTTCGTAAATTTACAGAAGTCAGCGTACATTGCAAATTTAAATTTCTCTTTGGTGAGAGAGAGGAGCTCTGTTCGTAATGAATCGGAGTCTGCACAAGCTCGAAGAACCTTCTGATTCTCAATTCCAAGTACATTGATCACTGCTTGGGCTGTTTCTGCTCTCAGACCTTGTGATTGGAGCCATTCCAAGAAGTTGTCCATTTCACCGATGACCTGCCAGGGACACAATGGTAATGTTAAAATATACCATCAGAGATGGCGAATCCCCCACCATTGAATGAAAAAGGTCATACATATTCCAGATAATGAGGGAGGTGAATTGGAAACAAGACACCATTTGGTCATCATCTCGATAAAGTTCCCCAGGGGTGAGAAACGTAGGAACGAAAAATAATTGAAATCAGATTAGTGGTTTTCCATTTATTCCAAAAAACATTTTTTTCAAGATGGCCGCCCAAGTCGGCCATCTTGGATCCAGCCACGTCCAAAATCAATGGGGTTCTTCTTTTTCAGGTGGGACATGTGTGACCCAAATTTCAAATCGATATGGCGAACAGTTTATGATTATCGCACTCACAGCGATAAACGTTGACGCCCGGACGGACGGACGGACAGACAGCCAGACGACCTGGGTGACAACTATATCCCCCTTCCGCCACGTGGCAGGGGATAAAAAGGAAACGTTGTACATCTTATTTTCTTTACTCTGTATTTTATCCCATCAATGTGGGGTTTACAGCCAGTTTGTTCACCCCATGTGGGCTGGCAGGGGTGGGCCCCATGTGACACTGCCCAAATTCCAATTTCTTCTCTCATTTACAGGGGGCACGAAATCAGCGGTACAGCCATAATTGAAGCAATAATGTAACCAGCATCCACTGCAAACAAAATGAAAGAATGATAAATGAAAGTGCCGCATCACCACCTCACCTCCACTCTTCCCTCTTGCTCTCCAATTATTGTTTCATGAATCAGCATTTAATCAATGTCCGTAACCAAGGCTGCACAAAACAAGGACAAAACAAACAGAAAAGCCATGGTTGGGAAGAACCTCATTCCTTTTCTTCTTCCTCATTTCCCTTTCACTGACACCCAGCAGGACGAAATACAAAACCTGCCAAAGGGCAGAGGAGCTCGTGAGCCAAAGCCATCCATATCTGGTGCTAACTGCGTTTGCGGATGTCCTCCTGCAGTCGGTTGCCTTCCCGAAGAGGTTGGTCGCAGGATTTGCACTCTGGCCACCAAGAAACACTTCACTCTGCAAAACACACTGTTGTGTGTGTTGGGGTGGTGCTGAGGTGTTATCCACCAGAGTCTCCTCGGGTTAACCTGAGGCTGCTCCTTTGGGTGGGTGCCTGCAGTGTACTATCCCTGAGAGATGGGGATAAGCCAGGCATCTGCCTGGGGTATGGTCTGACAGCGACACCTGGAGTACTGGTGGAAAGCTGACACAGCTTCCAATGAATGAATGAGTGAATGAATGAATGAATTTCCCTTCACACAGCGTGATGCCTGATGTGATCAATCTGCTACTGCCACACATAGGGCCGGCCCACACACGACGCCGCATGCAAGAGTTGTCTTCAACCCCCTCTCCGTTTGTTCAACATTTGAAAAACTTATGATGGGGTAGCGAGTGTAGGCAGTGGTGATGGGTGCAGCGAGTGTAGGCAGTGGTGATAGGTGCAGCGTTGAGGTGGTAGTGAGGACAGGCAAAGGTGAGGGGGGAGCAAGGGTCTCGTCACAGGACAGTTTGTGGTTGATGTCGTCTGGTCTTGACCCCTAAACTACCTCCACCCCCTTCGCCTCCTCCACCAAAATTAGTGTAATTTTTCTATTATTATTGTTTAATTTTAACCCCGTGGTGATATCCCTGCACCTGCCCCACTTTTCTCATCCCCACTCTCCCCCACCCCCAATCCTCTTGTTAAATTGAGTCGTTAGCTTGACGTATTTATTGAATCTGAATCATGGTGTCAGAAGAGCACAGACATGATAGACCAAATTTGAATTGCCACCTTCTGTGCCAAATTTCCTTGTTCATACCTCTTGTGCACTGCATAGCCGAAATAATGCGGACACCCCTTCTGATTGGTGGATTCGGCTATTTCAGCCACACCCATTACTGACAGGTGTATGAAATCAAGCACACAGCCATGCAATCTCCATCGACAAACATTGGCAGGAGAATGAGCTACAATGAAGAGCTCAGCGATTTCAATGTGGCACCGCGATCGGATGCCACCTTTCCAACAAGTCAGTTCGTCAAATATCTGCCTTGTTCGAGCTCTCCGGTCAACTATAAGTGCCGTTATTGTGGAGTGGAAACGTCTTGGAGCAACAACAGCTCAGCTGTGAAGTGGTCAGCCACACAAGCTCATAGAATCGGATCAATGAATCCTGAAGTGCGAAGCACAGAAAAATTGTATGTCGGCAGTTGCAACACTCACTACTAAGTTCCAAACTGACTCTGGAAGCAACGTCAGCACAAGCACTGTTCGTCGAGAGCTTAATGAAATGGGTTTCCAAGGCCGAGCAGCCGCACACAAGCCAAAGATCACCATGCGCAATTACAAGCTGCCATTGAAGTCTGGACCAGTGGAAATGGGTTCTCTGGAGTGATGAAACATGCTTCACCATCTGGCAGTCCGACAGACAAATCAGAGTTTGGCGGATGGATGCAAAGAGAATGCCACTTGCACGAATGCATCGCGCCAACTGTAACGTTTGGTGGACGAGGAATAATGGTCTGGGGCTGTTTTTCATGGTTCAAGCTGGACCCTTTCGATCCAGTGAAGTGAAATATTAATGCTGCAGCATACAATGACATTCCAGATGATATCTGCGCTTCCAACTTTGTGGCAAACAGTTTGGGGAAGGCCCTTTCCTGTTTCAGCATGACCATGTGCCCATGCTCAAAGCGAAGTCCATACAGAAATGGTGTGTCGAGATCGGTGTGGAAGAACTTGATTGGTCTGCACAGAGCCCTGACCTCAACCCCAAACACATTTGGGAGAATTGGAATGCCTGCTGCAAGCCAGACCTCATCACCCAACATCAGTGCCCGACCTCACCAATGCTCTTGCGGCTGATTGGAAGCAAATCCCCGCAACAATGTTCCAACATCGAGTGGAAAGCTTTCCCAGAAGAGCGGAGGCTGTTATAGCAGCAAAGGGGGGGGGGGGGAGACCAACACCATATAACTGCCCATGATTTTGGAATGAGATGTTGAGCGAGCATGTGTCCGCATGCAGTACATCTTCGATCTCTCCTCGATCCAAACGTTATTGACCAAAGTGAAAAGGATCCAAAATAAATGGAATCACCAGCATTTCTGTCTTTGTGGATTTCTAATATGTTTATTTATTTACCGAAAACGATTCCACGACCCACACACGACCTTCATTAATTTATTTATTTTCCGAAAACAATTCCACGACCCACATTCCACCTCCAATTATTTATTTATTTACTCAACACGATTCCACGATCCACACACCACCTTCAATTATTTATTTCTCGAAAACGATTCCACGACCCACACACCACCTTCAAATATTTATTTATTTACCAAAAACGATTCCACGACCCACACTCCGCCTCCAATTGTTTATTTATTTTCGTAAACGATTCCACGATCCACACACTACCTTCAATTATTTATTTATTTACCGAAAACGATTCCACGACACACAAACCACCTCCAATTATTTATTATTTAAAGTGGGCATGCCTTATGAAAAATATTGTGTGGCTCAGGAGGTGTGGTCAAACAAGAACATTGAGAGAAGTTTATCGGGTTTTCCGTGTGTGTGTGTGTGTGTGTGTGTGTGTGTGTGTGTGTGTGTGTGTGTGTGTGTGTGTGTGTGTGTGTGTGTGTGTGTGTGTGTGTGTGTGTGTGTGTCTGCAACACGAGGCTCCACAGCACAAACCAGCAAACCGATTATTTTTCAAATGGGAGTCCTTCAAAAATAGGGTGTCTATTTAATGTCATTTTTTATGAGGAGTGCCAGTTGGCAAAATATGCAAAAGGAAAAAATCTTGCCAGGCAGAGGAACAATTGTATGTGAACCAATACGTCTTGGCAATGAATCTTCGTCGGTGGATCGGTCAGAATGAAAAGCATCGTATCCAGCGCTTCGATCCGAGCAAATCCCTCGTCGCCTACCGGCTTGTGATTTTAGATTTTTACATGATACATCGATGTGTCATCATATGCTGGTTCATCCATCTGTTTGTGTGAAACATTCCTTCCATCCGTTAAAAGATATCATTTGACGACAATGTTTGTTTGGTCAAAGGGGATCGACAGGGTATTAAAAGGTATAAAGGTCTAAAGAGGAGAAAGCAGTCTCAGGGTCTTCAGGGTTCGAAAGGGATGAAGTGGATCAAAAGAGTCTTGGAGGTCTCAGTGCTACAAAAGGTGTAATGGGTCTCAAAGGGTCTTGGGACAAAAGATTGGGGTGAATATATGTTGAATGTAACAAAAGCACACTTGGTAAACCAAGCACAGCATGCCAAGTCTGAACATCATAACATATCCCTCACTGGAGGTGAGCTTTCAGGAACATTCTCCAAGCAGGATGAAGATCGTTCAAATCGTGCCACAGAGGGGATGGCTGAAAGGATGGAAGAAAAAATAATTTGGTTGTCTTTAACCTTCCTGAATCTTCTCCAAATACTTCCAAAGGTTGGCAGAAAGCAGACTGAAAGTCTGTTGCAGAATTGATAGAGATAGGAACACAGGTGGGAGGAATACATGTGAATCATGCCATAAGGCTGGGGGGTATTTGACATGACCAGAACGTGGGCCTCAGTTGGGTGAATATACTGATTCTGGCTCACTTTTCCCCATGTAAGTGAATGGGGGATTTTCAGCGATTATTTTTTTTTCCCGAAAAAGTAAACCCCCTTTTTATCCCAAGGTATATTTATTTGTCTCCCCTTTTAACCTGGGAGCACTCCTTTCAAATAACCAATGCAATAAGATAAAGATTTGTTCAAGTAGTAAAGTCGTAATGTGATTTGTTAAAGGTGTTTCTGAAGAAATATCTGAAACATGGAAGCCAAGGGGCACTCTTTTTCAAATAACCAATACATATTGTTTAGGTCACTCATTGAACCTATCAAGATTTGTTCATTCTCAAATTCCTTCAATAGTGTGATTTTCTTTGCACAATAATCCCCATCTAAAATATTTTAAAATAAAACATTTTAATCTTTATATTTTTTAAGATACGCCTTTTGTGCCATGACGAAATGATAAAGTTCTCTTAATGCTCTTGTTTGACTACCTCCTGAGCCTCAGATTATTTTTTGCAGAAACCACTCCCACTTTTCCTAAGCCGCGCCTACTTTTACTCAGCCCTGCCTACTCTTACATCATTTCCAGTTCATCTCTGACTCCCAAAGAAATCATGAGAAAATTCCAGAATGTTATGGTTTTGAAAAAATTTCCAAGGCTTGTCTGGGCTGTTTGGCAATTTTTTTTCAAATAATCCTCCATTTTTCAAAAGGAAACCAGAGCAACCAGTCTTTCTCTATAAAAGGTTCAACCCAGACTCCATTTTAAAAAAAAATTTCTGACAATGGAGTGCTGTACTGAGCTTGAGTGGAATGACTGAGGTTCCTTGGAGATCTCCCAATTGTATGGAACTAAACCTTCAAGTTGATGAACTGGATTCAAACCTCTTATCTATTGAGGTAAGATTTTATTTTCCTATTTTCAGTTTGATTTAAGCATTGACTCATTTAATAAATAAATAACTTAATTAATACATTATTATTTTCTCTCACAGGAAATTGTATCTGAAAATACCGAATTTGCCACAACTTGGGGTGAAATTGTTGGCTTGGTTGAAGACCTTGTGAGCGACCAAGACCCAAAGAACGAGCTAGACCTTGAGTGAGATGAGCTTGCTTGGAGTTCTACTACTTGTATGGAATTAAACCTTCAAGTTGATGAACTGGATTCAAACCTCTTATCTGTTGAGGTAAGATTTTATTTTCCTATTTTCAAAATTTGATTGAAACATAGACTCATTTAATAATTAAATCACTTAATTAATACATTATTATTTTCTCTCACAGGAAATTGTATCTGAAATACGAAATGAAAATACTGTTTTTGCCACAACTTGGGGCGAAATTGTTGGCTTGGTTGAAGACCTTGTAAGTGACCAAGACCACAGAACGAGCTCGATCTTGAGTGGGATGAGCTTGCTTGGAGTTCAACTACTTGTATGGCACTAAACCTTCAAGTTGATGAACTGGATTCAAACCTCTTATCGATTGAGGTAAGATTTTATTTTCCTATTTCCAAAGTTTTATTGAAGCATAGACTCATTTAACAATTAAATCACTGAATTAATACATTATTATTTTCTCTCACAGGAAATTGCATCTGAAAATACTGTTTTTGCCACAACTTGGGGCGAAATTGTTGGCTTGGTTGAAGACCTTGTAAGTGACCAAGACCACAGAACGAGCTCGATCTTGAGTGGGATGAGCTTGCTTGGAGTTCAACTACTTGTATGGCACTAAACCTTCAAGTTGATGAACTGGATTCAAACCTCTTATCGATTGAGGTAAGATTTTATTTTCCTATTTCCAAAGTTTGATTGAAGCATAGACTCATTTAACAATTAAATCACTGAATTAATACATTATTATTTTCTCTCACAGGAAATTGCATCTGAAAATACCGATTTTACCACAACTTGGGGTGAAATTATTGGCTTGGTTGAAGACCTTATGAGCAACCAAGACCCACAGACCGAGCTCGTCCTTGATGACCCAACCAAAGACTTATACCTTGGAGACCTTGTGATCGACCAAGACCCATAGAACGAGCTCGATCTTGATGAGCCAGAATACAAGTTTTACCTTGGAGACTCACAAATTTTGAAAAAAAATCAGTCAATGAGTTCTGCCTTGATGGTTTAAATAACTACCTTGGAGATTCAGGAAAAGGGTTTTGCCAAGATGGTTCAAAATATGGGGCTGACCTTGGAGACTCACAAATATTGAAAAAAATCAGGACATGAGTTATCCCTTAGAGACTTTGTAAGTTGGTTTTATTTTGGAGACTTGAAATGTGGGTTCTGGCTTGAGAACTCACAATGTGATACGTATCTTGGAAACTCAACAGGAATGTGGTTATACCTTGGAAAGTTGGGTTTATTTTGGAGACTTGAAATGCTATCACTCTTTGGCATCTAAACCTATCGATGTCGTTCTTTGTTGGATGGTGCTTGATGGGAGCAAGATCAAGAAAGTTGTGGGAAGAAAGTGCAGGAAAGTTCTTACTCCCCCTTTCTAAGTCATCAAACCTAAAAGCCTTAAAAGACAGAATTGGAAGAAGAGAAAAAAAATATATTGTTAGTTCTGGGAAGAAAGTGCAGGCTTACTCCTCCTTTCTTCATCATCAAACCTGAAAGCCTTGAAAGACAGAATTGGAAGAAGAGAAAAAAAATACATATATATATATATATATATATATATATATATATATATATATATATATATATATATATATATATATATATATATATATATATATATATATATGTGGAAATCTCATTTTGAAAAATACATTGTGTTGGGCGAGGGTTGGGTTGGGGTTGAGATTTTGAATGTGGGTCATTCCATGTCAAATCATCAAAGAATCTGCCGTCATCTCTCAGATTTTTAGAAAACTTTGGGAACCAATTGGGACCCATGAAAAACGGCAAGAACTCAAATATTTTTGCTAACAGCCTCTAAATTAGTGAGATACAGACGAACGAACTTTGGACGAATTAGCACGACGTCGCGAATTCAAATGGCCATATCTCTAAAAGTATAACACCGAGAGAGCTGGTTTTGGTGTAGTTTTAAAGGTATTTTCATGCCCTATGAATTTGTCTGGGCAACATTTTCCTACCTCCAACCACAAGAAAGTTATCACAAAATATAAACTTCAATCGTGAATCCCCAAAAAATGTTTCCTTCAAATTTCCTCAAATTCATCCCAGAGGGACCTTATGATGTCAAGAAGCTTGCACATAAATTTTGTGATGGGCACTCCAATAGTTTCTGAGATATGAGCAATAATGTACATGTACGTATGGCATATAGGTTCGAAAATCAGCATTTGTAATGTATTATACAATCAATAAGTGAGTTCAAGTACACAGTGTTCACTAACCTGACTGAGGCTTTCAATTTCCTCTTCAATGCAGCAACAGCAGCACTTGTTTCTTCCCCTCAGGCCCAGTTGAAAATGAAAGCATATGATACTTCAAAGCAATTGATGGTCGTTCCCTGTGTTCCCTGTCATGGCTAGGTTAGAATGATTGTACAATACATTACAAATGCTGATTTTCGAACCTATATGCCATACGTACATGTACATTATTGCTCATATCTCAGAAACTATTGGAGTGCCCATCACAAAACTTATGTGGAAACTTCTTGACATCATTTGGTACCTCTGGGATGAATTTGAGGAAATTTGAAGGATACATTTTTGGGGGATTCACGATTGAAGTTTATATTTTGTTATAACTTTTTTGTGGTTGGAGGTAGGAAAATGTTGCCCAGACAAATTCATAGGGCATAAAAATACCTTCAAAATGACACCAAAACTAGCTCTCGAGGTGTTATACTTTTAGAGATATGGCCATTTGAATTCGCGACGTCGTGCGAATTCGTCCAAAGTTCGTTAGTCTGTATCTCACTAATTCGGAGGCTGTTCGCAAAAATATTTGAGTTCTTGCCGTTTTTCATGGGTCCCAATTGGTTCCCAAAGTTTTACAAAAATGTTAGAGATGACGGCAGATTCTTTGATGATTTGACATGGAATGAACAATGTGAGGGTTGGGGTTGAGATTTTGAATGTGAGGGTTGAGACAGACACACACACACACACACACACACACACACACACACACACACACACACACACACACACACACACACACACACACACACACACACACACACACACACACACACACACACACACACACACACACACACACACACACACACACACACGCGAGTTAAGCCTTGACTATTCAGTTGAGGATTCTGTGTTTTGGGTTCACAGATCGAAGAACGTCCCCCCTTGACACACATTATATACTGTTATACACCTTGGACTTAGCCCTCGAGTGTTCACAACGGTGTATCATAGGAGGGAGTGGAGCGCCAACCCATTGCTCCCATTGCACACACACACACACACACACACACACACACACACACACACACACACACACACACACACACACACACAACAACAACAAACAAAAGTTACGCCTTGACTATTCAGTTGAGGATTCTGTGAACGTCCCCCCTTAACACACATTATATACTGTTATACAGCTCGGACTTGGCCCTTGAGTGTCCACGAAGGTGTATAGTAGGAGGGAGTGAAGCGCCAACCCATTGCTCCCATGGGTATTATCTTCTTAGTTTTGTCTTTTGTAATTCCTGTGAATAAAATGAACCTAAAATCTCTTCCCCTTCAAAATCATATATCTTATAAGTCCAAGGAACCGTATCTATAACATAAACAATTTCAAAAAGTTTGTTCGTCCATCGTTTAGTAGAACCCCTTTCAAAATGAGATTTCCATCTAAATATTCTTACGATATCACCAACTTTGAACTTAGGTTTTCTGACATTAATCTTTTTCATATTTTAATTTTGTAAACGTTTCTGATGGTTTCATATTCGTTGACGTGTGAATCGTGTCATTATACTTATCCACAATATCCTGAATAAAAGATGACCATTGTCGTGAAGCAAGTTGTGTGAATATTTATATAGTCTCTCTTTTAAGGTACAATTAAAACGTTCAACAACAACGGACTTTCCTTCATTGAAGGTACTGTAATTATAATGTAATACTGTTATTTTTTAGAAAATTCAGAAATGTCTTGTTATAAAACTCTCCACCCTCATCAGTCCATAATTTTTTTGGTTTTCTCTTACTTTTATTAAATATCTGTTGAAAGGCTAACATAAGAGTATTCCTCGTTTTGTTTTTTAAAGGGACAACCCATGCGTATCTACTCCTCAAATCAATAACGGTTAAAGCATACTTGTACCCCTTATCATTATTGAGTTCAATTAAATGAGCAGACCAGATATAATCAACTTCCTTGGAATAAACCTTCCTTCTCTGAAATTTTGTGAATATTGGTTTATGTAATTAATCAGCGAATTGCTCTTCAGTCTTAATGACATCATTGGAGCCTAGAAGTTTTTTTAATTTCCAACTCCAAGTTTCAATTTCGCACTGATCATATTCTTCACGATGAACCTATCAACTTTTTCTCTCAAGGTTGGATTTTGTATCAGAGACAAATTATACAACATTTCTCTATTGGCTTCATGTTTTTCTTCCAAAGTTGTGGTATTCCCATAATCAATATCGTGCCTCATGCACACTTCATCAACCCGATTGATGGGCTTTCTCCATGATTTAGGATTATCTGCCTCATCTAATCTTTTATCCAAGTTTGTGCCTGGACCACAGAAAGAATACTCTGGAAGATGTAATTCCCCTGGTATGCCAGTTGTTGTAAATTTACTACCTGATAAAAACTTTTGTAAATCTCCTCCGAGTTTGTGTTTGGAGATAAATTGATTTTTTTTTTGAACCACACACCGAACATATACCTTTTTCTATAACCCTGTTATTTTAACTTAAAAAAAAAATAAGTGAAATATTTTTAGGATTAGTTTTCTTTTTACATTTAAGACAATAACTCATTTATTTATGAGAAAAATTCCTTCAGAGTGCAAAAACCTTTTTAGTTTCCAACATGCACATTTGAATCTTAATTTTTAAAACATAAAGAATCCTGAGAAATGCCTTCGCTCTCTCCTCCATTTATTTAAGAAAAAAATGAAAAACTTGAATTAAAATCAATATCTTGCCGATGAAATAGTCTTATCGAAAATATTGCAAATAGACTTGTCAATTCTTTGTTTTCCTCCTCGGTGGGATGAGTAATTTTCTGTAATACCCCCAATCTTTTTTTAATCTCACTGGTTTCCATATTTTGATATTTATTCATTCTCACTCTTTCCTCCCTCTCCTCCCTCTCCTCCCTCTCCTCCCTCTCCTCCTCCTCCTCCTCCTCCTCCTCTCTCCTCTTTTTCCTCCTTCTCTCTCTTCCCCTTGTCTTCCTCGTCCCTTACCATCCTTGAATCACTTACACCCCATAGAATATCATACATATATTCTTCAGGATTTCTTCTTATTCCTGTATCCAAAATATTTTTTTTTACAACAGGAAACCAATAAAATTTCTTTTGAATTTCTAAAAGAGCCTTACGTTTTCTTAACTTTATAATTATTTCATGATTTAACATTCTTATTAAATCTAAAGTTGTCGGTTTATCAACATCAGCATAATGCCAATCTTTTATTGAAAATACCTCATTCTTATGTTGGAGAACATATTTATTAAAATACCGAATACCGTTTTCTTGAAGGTCTGCTTGGACACAGAAATAATAATTTTCTTGAAGCCTTCTTGCCATCATTTATGTATTAGAAATATATGTTAGAAAAATATTATGACACGAAACACCTCCCCATCTTCCCAGAGTTAAATCATTTTGTATTTCCCCACTTATTATATATAATCCTGTTTTTTCTGTTTTCACGAAATAAACTCGAGCAAAACCATTATTATATTTCCCCTTATTAAATTATTTTATTCGTTGTTTACTTCTCGTGGCTCCACAAAACTCATTGTCTTTCCCAAGTGGATAATATTCTTCCTGACGAGACTGATTTAATTGTTCCAGGTCTTCCAGGTTAATTTTAAATGACCAATTATACCCTAAATCATTCATATCATACCCCCATTGTTCTATTCTCATACAAACGATACGCCCTTCTTTATAAAATTTATTTTAATTCGAACTGTGAATTCTGTATGACCTGGAGATAAAATGAACACTTCTGTATCTTTGGAATACACGGCCGTTTTATTTAAGGATATATATTGTGATAAATCGCTAAATCTCACCAAGTCATTCGCGTCAGTCGGGCTTGGATATTTTTATTAATTTATAAGCATTTTTCATATAAATATTTTTGGTTATATTATATTTATGTCGTTCATCCTGTGCCTTTGTGTAATAATTTGATAAATCAATATCCAGTTCTTGGGATACACCAAAGATAGAACCATCTTTACCAACATAAGTCATTTATATTAGATGAAAAATAACGTCATAAAAATTTTTATTTTTGTTGAGTTGAAATAACACATATAGACATAATTGACCACAACACTTGGAATTTAATTCTTGGACTTGAAATGTTTGATAAACACCATTCTGTAAGAATTTTATGACTTCAACAGGTGGTGGAAGACCAAAACGATAAAAATAATGTTTGTCTTGACTATTAAAAATACAAACCCAATGAGAACCTTTCCCATTATTATCTTCGAAGTTCATTATAATATTCTTTGTATGTTTAGGCACATTTCTTAATTCATCTCTCATACAGATAACTACATGATGAATTTTTAATTTCTTACAATATTTGACAAGTTGTAAATTTGTTGTATTCTTACCAAATTCTTGAAACCACTCATCAATGCTCATTTATTTATAAGAAAAATATAATCCATTACCTCTTTTAGTTAATTTTACACCTGCTTGTGCGATAGAAGAAAGCATATCTCCAACTAACAATCTCGCTTTATAAGGGCAGACCTTCAAGTTTTTCAGCAAAATCTACAATTACACCACTTCCACTAATTTGTTTCTCCAACTCTTTGTTATGTCTTTCCAATTCTTTTTGAACCTGGAGTTGAGCCTTTCTTTCATTGGCAGTTTTCACCGCTGTTGAAATACCACCATTCAATGCTCCAACCGAACTTAAACCAGCAAATAAAGGAATTAGAAATGGGAGTAATCCTCCACTCGTCTCTCTTTTTGAATATTTTTTCAACATTGGTTTTGTCATTTTAATTTTAAGTGAGCCAGTATCATTCAAGATTTTAACCTGTTCTCTTGTGAGCAAAACATCAATTATGACTGCTCCTTTTCCCTGAATTGTATGAACGTTAATCGTACAAGGCTTTTGATTTTGAACACAAGATGATCGTTTATGAAGATTGATTTGATTAACATATACCCCAGTTGGTACTTTGCCACTCATTTATTGAACAAAAAATTATGTGAGACAATCATAACACCATTATCTGTATTAATCTGCAATTCTGTTTCTTCCAAAAGCAAACAATATGTATCAAGACCAAGTTTATTCCTGAGGATATTTGAATGATATTATCACTGTAAAACGTCCCATTAGTTTCAATCTTTTTTGAAGAGAAACCCAATAACTATCCAAATGAATTAACAATTGTGAAATCAACCTTGCAGTTGTTTTTAACTTTAATTGTTGATTTTGAAGTATGTTTTTGAATGTCTATAACAATATTTTTTGGTTCATCATCCTGTTCTTTCATAAGACGAGCAATTTTGGAAGATATTTGAGAAATCTCATTTGCTCCGGGTGAGACTGTTATGGTTTTGTATCCACTTCCGGGATTATAACTAAACTTGTCGTTTTTATCAGTTATATTAAATAAGGTATAAGTTTCCATGGACAATAAAGATGCCTCATATTCTTTTGTTGTGTCAAGTTGTAGTGGGTATGGGAATGAAGATGTGTGGTCGCTTGTTGTGAAATTAAAACTCAGGATTGTGCTTCTCATCTTATTTAATACGAGATAAAATGTCTTTATATTCAGTTTTATTAATTATTTTCATGTTCATCAACTGGTCTAAAATGGCTGATGCTTCATTAAAACAATTGTTATTTCCAGCCTTCTTCCTACCTAATAACAATAACAGTCTATTAACTAATTGTGATGGGTCATTTGGAAGAAAACCAATACCTGAACCAAGGATACTTAAAGCCTGAATAATGTGTTTCTCCTTCTCATTTTTCCTACTTTTACCAGATATACTAACCCGATAATTTTGAGTGTTCAGCAGATCAATATATACTCTATCATCATTATTTTTCATCTCCAATGGTTTATCAATCTACTTTGATTCATCCCTCACAGTTGAACCTTGTCTTCCATCTTTTGTGAGAAGAAACATTAATCTCGGAGTTAGTTTGACAGGGGGTTGAGCAGAACCCAAGAACTTTAATTAATCATTAAATATCAATACCTTTTCTTGAACAAGATGAAATAATGCTGGTTGTTCTGTTGGAATGAGTCCTGCTTTGG
The DNA here is from genome assembly GCF_056783735.1 of Eptatretus burgeri. NCBI lineage: Eukaryota > Metazoa > Chordata > Myxini > Myxiniformes > Myxinidae > Eptatretus > Eptatretus burgeri. The sequence continues at coordinate 138,800,706 of NC_140964.1, forward strand.
TTTTTGAATCCGCTGAATATTCATTGTTTTGAAGAGCATTCACAATATAATCAGGGGGTCGATTAATCTCTTCCAGTTGTTGAAATAAACCTTCATCATCATATTCTAATTCTCCTAAATGCTGTAATTCTTCCTCCGTCGTTTGATCAAAATCTTTTAACATTTGAAGTTTTTTAGGAGGATATTCTACTGTGGGAACTGTGGAAACATCTTTCATTTTTTCTTGGGAAGTTTTTAAAAGTGGTTTAAAAAATTTCTCTTGTTTTCTTTCAAATGCTTCTTCACCCGTTAGTATCTGTCTGCGTTTCTTCTTGATGTCTTCCTGTTGTTTTACAACTTTTGAAACGAACTCTTGATGTTGCTTAAATCTTCTTGCTCTTTCTTTCGCATCCATTTATTTATTGGAAAATATCATTTAATGAATTGTAAACATCAACAGGGAAATTTTCCTTTTCTTCATCATCCAAGTAGATGTGTTCAAAAAAATCCTTTTCTTTAAATATTTCATCAAAATTCTTAACATTAATACGAGTTGTAATTTCTTCTTCACTAATACTTGCATCTCTGCTTTTCATACGTTTGCGTTGAATTTCTTAATCAACATCAAAACCGAATGATAAAATCTTCACTCCGCTCAGATGTTTAATAATTTGTCTCGTTCCTTCTGGATTCGTTTCCAATACCCCAAGACCACCAGATTTTAGTTTCTTTGACTCACTCTTTCAATATGAATATTTTGCTGTACCAAGAGAAACCTCCTCAAATATTTGACCTTCATTCCTCAATCGCATATGTTCCTCCACTGAAATATAGTGATAATCTTCACCTTTTACTTCTCCAGGTCTTATTGCTCGAGTTGTTGTTGATACAATGCGTATCACGGGGTGTTTCAGTAAATTTACAATATTCTTATTTGTACTAAACAAGAACCTTGATTTCAAAAAGTTTTTTCCAGAAGCAGATTTACCCACAAGATTTATAATAATAGTTGTCATTTATATGTGTAATTGTTTATAAAACAAAAAATATATCCCTGAATATCTCATCTTGTTTCACAACAATATATTTATATTTTGCAGTCGTGTGCTTCAAGTAATCCCCAAATTCCTTTTTACTCCATAATGTAGAACAATTATCTCTCCAAAAATTATTTATATCTATTGAATTTAACTTGAATAAAATAAAAGTATGAGCATTGTTTCTGATGGAACGACGAGGAAGTTGAAAGTACGATCGACTAAGATAAATACAATTACAAGAAGAATGTCTCCCTCTTGTGTAGTAGCTGACAATTACCGTTTGGTTTCTCTCATAAACACAATCATCAAAGATAACGAGGTTCTTTTTTGATTTATCCAAATCTTGGGGAGACGGTTTATCATCCGTATTATCACTAAGAATACAAGTTATCGGTTTTGATTTCTTTTTACATCTCTGTGTATCACAAAATAGTTGAATTGTATCTTCAATGTTATAATCATTTAGGTTTTTTTGAAGTTTAAATAAACCGATAATATCTTCTTTTGAAGACCAGCATTAAAACCTTGTGAGAGTCGTTGATACTCAGGTTGAAAACTCGACTTTGTGAAAATTATTAAATTATCATCATCTAAAAAGTTGGGAGTCAGGAGCATCTTCAAAAGTTAGCAGGTTTTTCCACATCCGCTTGAACCAACTATGAGACATCTGAATGAATTTGGAAGATTTTTATGATTGTTGAATTTTATCTTATTTTCCCAAATGGGTAAAAAATCATTCATTTATATATTTGGAAAACAGGTTATTTAATTTATTATTGGCTTTTTTAGAAAATCTATATTTTATCCGAAGTTCAGGTTTAATTTCAAGATAATCCATTATTTTTTTTGTGCAATATCTTGTGTTGATATTTCCCTGAAAATGACAATCGTGAATAACATATAACATCAATCGTTTGAACATTTCTCTTATACGTTCAGTTTCTTCCCTGGTAAGGAAAGGTGTATTATCACCCTCATACTTTACATTCATTTCTCGAATCAATCTTGCAAAGTAATTCATTTTTGGTGTAAATCTAAAAGTATTATTTTCCTTTTTAAATTTTTCATTAATTAGAAGATAATCACAGAATATACATTGTTAATAGGCTTTTGACTGTGTTTAATCCCCTTCTTTCACACGAAGGACAATTCTCAAATTTGTCATATGGAGAATCAGTCAAGTCAAGCATATTTATTAAGTAAAACTTTACTTAAAATGCAATTGATCTATACTTTCAGTTGCATATTGACTCATATTTAATAATATTACCATCGATATCTATATACTTTTTTCATTAACAGATTCAACAACAACATTTTTTATATTAAAGGTAATTTTAAAATTATCCTTAACTACGATTGAACGAAATGTCATTTCACCTGATATATTAACATCCTTTATTTCATCAGGATTTACATCTTTTGGGTTGTTGAAAAAAATACAAATTTCTCCTTGCATATTACAGATGGTCTTATCTTTTCTTTCTCAAGCTTCATCCATAAGGTTTTTGTTCTTTGATACTTTTTCTTGTTTCATTGCTTCTTCTCGTTTTGAATATATTACCAGAAGCAGAGGAGAAACTTTTGTTCGAGATACTTTAATTGATGTTCTCCCAAGTATACTAAAAGCCCTTCCACTGAAGGAAATTGAAGAACTCATCTTATCCACCATAATTGTTTTTATCCAATAGTTGTTATATTTATCTTCATTCAATTTTACATCCTTGACATATTTCTCAGTATCTTTTACAAATGAAGAGATTGATTGAAACTTGTCTTTTGTGTCTTGAAACATTGTATTTATTAAGTGAAAAAAGTTGGAGGATAAAATGGTTTTCAGCACAGATTCACCCATAAATTACACGAAATTTTCATCAAGAAAATTTTAGTTTAAGAAAAGTTTTATGATATAAATATGGTGAATACAACGTACTGCGATGTTTGTAATCACGAATATAAGTATTATAAAAAACACCTTCAAACCAACAAACATACATTTAATCTATTTCATCAAATAACTCCTCTTGAGTTGGAAAGAAAACATTGTGATATCTGCTCAAAGGATGTTTTGAAGAGGAGTTATAATAGACATATTCCATCACAAAAACACAAGAAAAATGAGTTTAAAGTAAAGCGAGACTATTATATTGAAAACACTGATGGGGCATTTAAAGGGCATATAAAAATTAGGATTTTTCAATTTGGAGAACCCGGTCCATCATCAATAGCTGAATCAATTGAACTCGTGAAACCTGATGTTGAAAAAGTTATTAAAAACACATGAAAAGAAATGAAAACTTTAATGTTTTATATGGGAGTGAAAATGAATATGAAAAGACAAGATGAAGAACAAACTCCTTATATGAGAGCAGATCTTCATTTTATAACATCATTTCAAGATTTTTTGAATCGTGGGGTTTATGAAGAACTATCAAGACAAGAGGAGGATGTTGATAATACACTGGTAGGAAGTGGATTTCATATTTTAAAAAATCATCTTTTTAGATATACACATTCTCAAATCAAACCCTCTGAAAGCTTCTTCTTTTATTGAATTACCAAAAGAAATAAAACTAAAGAAGGCAGTTGTTAATATTAAGAACAATGATAATAAATGTTTTCTCTGGTCTGTTCTTCAGCCTGGTGTTGGCTTAGTGGTTAGGGTGGTGGCTTGGGATCCCAGGGTCCTGAGTTCAAGCCCCGTTGGCTGCTGAATTAACACCAGAGGGTTGACTCAGCCTGTCATCCTTCCGAGGTCGGCGAAATGAGTGCCAGTGTACTGGTCCCGGTGTATGCCCTGGTTAGAATAGGTGTACCATATCCCTGTGTGTCGTAAGAGGCGACCAGGGTTGGCGTCAGGAAGGGCATCAGGCCATAAAAAAAAACATTGCCTCAAGAAAAAGCCAAACCCCTGCACAGCAGGGAAAAATGGCTGTAAAAACAGTCATTTTATTTTATTCTGGTCTGTTCTTGCTCACTTACATCCACCAAATTGTAATTCAGAAAGAGTAAAACAATATATGAAATATGAGAATACCTTGGACATTAAAGATTTTAAACTCCCAATGCCACTAACAGATATTCCTAAATTTGAGAAAAAGAATAATCTTTCTTTTAATGTATATCGATTAACGGATACAAACAAAGTTCAAATATTAAAAATTTCAAACAACTCTAAAAATGAAGAAACACACATTGATCTTTTATATTTTTGTGTTGGAAAGAATTCACATTATACATACTTGTATAATGTACATCTAATGTATAATGTACATATAAAGGTACATCAATAATTTATCAAGATTAATCTCTTCTCAGGTATTCAGAACAGCAAACAAAATATATCCTTGTCAGCGATGCCTTAATTCATTTCATACAAAAGAACGATTGGAACAACATTCAAACTATTGTAGTAATCATAAATCAGCTGTAATTACAATGCCGAAACCTGGTAAAAAGATTTATTTTGAAGATTATAACAAATCTATCATGCACCCATTTGTGATATACGCTGATTTTGAATGTATCCTAAGAAAGATAAATACTGCTTCTCCTCATCCAAAAGAATCAAATACAAATAAAAATAAACCAATGTCACCCGCAGGGTGGCCCGTATCTGCCCAAAAGGTGACCACGTGTGACTTCTTTTCGATCACACTGAGGTGAACAGAGCTGATATCCACCAGGAGTGACTCCTTGAGGAACATCTGCCTACGAGAGATTCCAATGAGAATCGTTCTCCAGAGTAACCATGAAAAATATGCGTTTGCGTCATAACGTCACCAAATGACGTCATAATGTCTCAAGCTTGACATATCTAGAAAGCACTCATCGAGGTATTCAATTTGAGGTACAACATGATATGGTTCCTAAAACTTGAAAATTTGACCTTGGCGCTAACCATGAAGGTCAAGGCCAATCGCCACCAAAAATTAATCAGCTGAGCGCCAGACCATGAACTATATTCCCATGAAGTTTGAAGACGATCCGATCAAAATTACTCAAAAAATAAGGGTTTCGTCGACTCCCCTGATTTGCGGCAAATTGACCTTGACCTTTGACCTTGACCTTCAAAATTTTATGCGCTGAAAGGGACCTCTATAGGCCTCTGATAAGCGAAGTTACAAAAATTTCCAATGATAACTGTGCTGTGCAGAATTTATTATTCGTGATTACAGACAAACAAAAAAAAAAAAAAACATACAAGGTGATGAACATATCTTGCAAAAACTTCATTTTGGCAAGATAATAAATATCAACAACATATTCCTTGTGGTTTCTGTTATTATATCAAATCATCTGTTGGAGAAAAGTACAATAAACTTGAACATTGTAGTGGGAAAAAGCTTCACAAGAGTTTGTAAAACGATTAGAAAAGAATTGTATAAGACGAACTAAATTAATGAAAGAAACAAATGAACCGATGAAATTAACCGAAGAAGAAAAATTAGAATTTAGAAAGAACAATATCTGTCATATTTCTGAGGAGGAAATTGAGGAGTCGAAAGTTAGGGATCATTGTCATCTTACTGGTAAATATAGAGGTCCCGCTCATTCCTGTTGTAATCTTAATTATAAATTTCCTTCTTTTATTCCAGTCTTTCTTCACAACAGTGCCAACTATGATACACATCTATTTATAAATGAACTTTCAAAAACACCAGGGAATATTTCTGTCACAACAAACACAAGTCAAAAGTATATTTCATTTACAAATATGATATTCACAAAACCTTGAACTCGTATTTGGTTTCTAGATTCTTACAAGTATATGGGAACACCACAAGCCTACCAAGCATCAAATCTAAGCTCCACGGGGTCTTTTCCGAGTCTTAATTCATTCTTTTTCATAATTCATAATTCATTCAAAGAGGAAATTCTAACTAAAGAGGAAATTCAGATTAAAGAGAGAATTCAAAGTAAAGAGGAAATTCTAATTAATGAGGAAATTAATGAAGAAATTCTAACTGAAGATGAAATTCCAATTATAAAGAAAATGCAAACAATGAATGAAATTCTAACTCAAGAGGAAATTCTGATTAAAGATGAAATTCTGATTAAAGAGGGAATTCAAACAAGGAATGAAATTCAAAGTAAAGAGAAAATTCTTTCAAGTCAGGGAATTTATCCTTATGATTATATGGATTCATTTATCAGTTTAAAGAAACACAACTTCCTTCAAAAGAAAGTTTCTATAATAACCTTTATGAAGAAGAGATAAGTGATAAGGAATATAAACACGCACAAGAAATATGGAAAATATTTAAGATAAAGAACCTTGGAGAATATCATGATTTGTATCTAAAAACAGATGTTTTATTGTGAGCTGATGTGTTTGAAGCTTTTAGATCACTCTGTCAGAATAAAAATTTTATGGATTAGATCCTGCCCACTATTTCACAGCTCCTGGTTTAGCTTGGAGTGCAATGTTGAAAATGACAAAACAAGATATAGATTTCATCAGTGATGTCGATATGCTTTTGATGTTTGAGAAGTCTAAGAGAGGTGGAATATCACAAGTATGTTCAAAAAGATGTGCAAAAGCAAATAATAAATAACTTCCAAATTATAATAGTGAAAAAGATAGTAATTATTTGATGTATTTTGATGCGAATAATTTGTATGGATGGGCAATGTCTCAATCTCTGCCTTATGGTAAATTAGAGTGGGTGGAAGAAAAGGATTATGAAAAGGCTTTGATGAATATTGTTATTTCTTCTCAAGAGGAATTGAATGAGGAAGAAGAAGGTTATTATTTTGAAGTTGATTTGAGATACCCGAGTGATCTTCATAATAAGCAAAAAGACCTTCCTTTTGCAAGTGAGAAAGAAACCCCAAAGAAAGAATGGTTAAGTGATTATCATAAAAGTTTTAATATGAAAGGTAAATCAACAGAAAAGTTATAATCAACATTCTATGACAAAGAGGGATATGTTTTGCATCAGAGAAGCTTAAAACAGTTTTTGAGAGAAGGATTGAGAGTTGCTAAAATTCATTGAGTTTTAAAATTTAAACAAAGTCCTTGGATGAAAAAGTATATTAAATTCAAAACAGATATGAGAACAAATACAAAAGTAAAATTTGAAGGGGAATTCTATAAATTGATGAATAATGCTGTCTTTGGAAAGACAATGGACAATGTTAGAAACAGGCAAAACATGAGATTTGCAACATCCTGGAAAGAAGCTTCAAGATTGATAAAAAAAAAACAAGTTTTAAGAGAGAAGAGGTTTTTTCAGGGAACATTTCTGCTATTCATATGGAAAAGGAAAGTATTGCAATGGATAAACCAATTTATATTGGAACAGCAGTTCTTGATTTATCAAAGATATTGATGTATGATTATTTGCATAATGGCTTTAAGAAAGAGTATGGTGAAAATGTTTCATTGTTATATATGGACACTGATAGTTTTATCCAAGATATAAAAACTGATGATGTTTATATAGATATGAAGAAAAATATTGGAGTATATGATACAAGTAATTTTAGTAAGAAGAGTGAGTTATTTTCAAAAAGAATGAAAAGGTTATTGGAAAGTTTCAGGATGAGTTGGGTGGAAAAGTAATGAGTGAGTTTATTGGATTGAGAGCAAAGGCATATGCTTATACCGTATTTTCACGACCAAAAGGCGCACCGTGCCAAAAGGCGCAGTCTAAGTTGTGTGTGCCGTTCCTGTATTTGACACACACATAAGGCGCTCCTCACGATAGGGCGCGGGTTTTATATGAATATCCTCTACTACGTACGTCCGCCGTACAACAACACACTCACACAAGCACACAAGTGTACGTATTTAAAAATAGATCGGGAGCAAAATTGAGTTTGGTTGTGCTTTATTAAAGTATTAGTTACAAAAATACTAAAACAATCAAATACCGGTAATAGTCTTTAATCAAATCCATCGAAATCCTCATCCTCTGTTTCGGAATCGAACTGCGCTAAACCCAACCTAGCAGGTCCACCTTCCTCGCCGTCAGAGTCACTTTCTGCACCGTGCGGCTCCTCCGAAATGATGCCGGCTTTAGCGAAAGCTCGGACAACAGTGCCAGCAGACACGTTAGCCCAGGCATCAACAATCCAGTGGCAAACTGTGGCGTAACTCGCCCGGCACTGCCTTCCACCCTTTGTGAAGCTGTGCTCTCCTTCGGTCATCCACCGCTCCCACGCCGCTCGCAGCCTCACTTTGAACGGCCGGTTCACGCCGATGGCTCGGCTGGATCCGTTTGTCGCAGATGTGCTTGCTGCAGTAGGAGCGGAAGTTTTCCATCATTTCTTGATAATCCGCCGGACGTTGCTGCGCTATCGTAGTCCTGGTCCGGATGGAAAAATGGCACCGTTTCATGAAGCGAAAGCACCAAGACGGACCTCCGTGGAAATGTTCGATTTTCATTTCCTCCGCTATCGATACTGCCTTCAGTCGGATCGTGACCGTCGAAACGCTCCTCCCACTTGCTCTTTGCTCAACGATCCACTGCTCAAGTCTTTCCTCCAACTCTGGCCACCTCGCCTTGTTTCCACGGAAACTCAGCTGCGTCTTCTTCACCTGTCGCAGCTCGTTTTCCAGCTTCCTCCACTTTCGAACCATCGACTCGTTGATCTGGAAATTCCTCGCCGCGGCTCGATTCCCATGTTCCTCCGCATAGCTGATCGCCTTCAGTTTAAACTGAGCTTCATAAGCGTGTCTCTTTGCCATTTTCGGGGTTGTTAAAACAGCAATGTTCTGCATACCGCACATACCTGTTCTTTTATACACACAAAGGGCGCACTGCACTATAGGGCGCGTCGCACATTTTGACAAAAATCTAAGACGTTTATATGCGCCTTATAGTCGTGAAAATACGGTAAGTATGGTGATCAGATTGATAAGAGGTTAAAGGGAATAAAGAAATATGTAATAAAGAAATCAATAACTTTTAGAAATTATTACAATTGTTTGATGAATAAGAAAGAAGAATATAGGAAAATTAATACAATAAGAAGTTATAAACATAACATATATTGTGAAGAAGTAAATAAAAAGGCATTAGGAGCCTTTGATGATAAGAGATTTATTTTAGATAATGGAATAGATTGTGTTCCATATGGATATTTTAAGATAGAGTGTATAAAATAGATTGTGTTTTAACGATGGGAAGATGGGTTTGTGTTTTTTTAGGGCGACCGCCGCATTTTTTCACAATATATAAATGGTCAAACCAAGTATTAATCAAACTAAAGAGTGGAGAAAATCTCAGTCTTCGTATAAAAATGGAAAACACAACGAATGTAAAAAATATCAAATAAGTCTTATTGAAAAAAATAAATAAAACAAAGGGAAATAAAACAAATAAGCGAATCAATTTAAAAACTAGTAAGTTTGATGATGTAAAGAATAAAATAAATATACTTGAATGGACTGAAAACTTTGATGGTTATCAATTGAACAATGAAAAAACAATTTACCATAATCTCAAAATGATATGTGGCTCAGGAGGTGGTCAAACAAGAGCATGAAGAGAAGTTTATCATTTCATAATGGCACAAAAGGGGTATCTTAAAAAATATAAAGATTCAAATGTTTTGTTTTTAAATATTTTAGATGGGGATTATTGTGCAAAGAAATTTAAACTATTGAAGGAATTTGAGAATGAACAAATCTTTATAGGTTCATTGAGTGAGCTAAACAATATGCATTGGTTATTTGAAAAAGAGTGTCCCGAGGCTTACATGTTTCAGATATTTCTTTCGAATCACCTTCAACAAATCACATTACCACTTTACGACTTGAACAAATCTTAATCTTATTGCATTGGTTATTTGAAAAAAGTGTCCCAAGGTTAAAATGAGAGACAAATAAATATACCTTGGGATAAAAAGGGGGTTTACTTTTTAGGGAAAAAAATATGAATCACTGAAAATGCCCCATTCATTTACATTGGTTAAAGTGAGCCAGAATCAGTATATTCACCCAATGACGAATCACTCAATTTCTTATCTTAAAAAAAAAAAAACCGCTACCTTTCTCCGATTCTTCTTCTTCTTCATCTCCTCTTCTTCTTCCTCGATGTTTTTTCAACACTTCCATGACCTAATCTGTTGAAAACTCTCAAACATTAATAATAATAACAAAAAGGATCTCTTATAATTCTTCATCTTCCTCTTTCACACGTGTGGTACTCTTTACTGTATCAGAATGCACGACTCTTCAGCGATTTCAACAGACTGCTCTCAATTCGACCTTTCCTTCATTCATTGCCTAAAAAATCCATCTGTTACAGCGTTTCTTCTCTCCATTCCCTGAATTCACCTTTATTGCATCCCTCAAGAAATGTGTTTCATCGCATAACTGACCTAAAACTTAAAAAACCCCAGTTTGCGATCAATGTTCGCTTTCCATCAACCATTCTTTTTTTCCAACTTCAGTGCCAACTCACTCCACTCACCCCTCACTCTCAAAGCAACCATCCCACTCTTCTCCTTCCAAGCCTCACTCTCACCTCTCTCAAAAACTCCCCCCTCACCTTTCGCCCACCATTCATGCCCCTCACCTTTCTCCCACCATTCATCCCCCTCACCTTTCTCCCCCATTCATCCCCCTCACTCATCCTTCCCAAAGTTTCCCCCCTCCCATCCACAAAGCTGCCTCCTTCCACTGCCCTCTCACCTCCATCGCTTCACTCCACCTCCTCAAATCCTCAGCTTCCTTCTTCCCCCTCTGTTGTCCCCCCTCTCCCCCAGCACCACAGAGCCTTTTCACCTCCTCATTCAGCCCCTTCCCAGAGCTATTCTGCAATCCCCCACACTCTTTCAAAAACACTCCTTACCTCCCCCTCGTCCCTTGTCCTACCCTCCCCCTCCCCCCACCCCCCAAAGCCTCCTCCCCTACCTCCTCATTAAATGTATGGACCTAAAATATCCGGGGCCTTCGCTCAAACCTTTCAGATCTTTCCATACAGGTTGCCACTGACAAACCAGACGTAATCTGCCGAACAGAAACTTTCCTCCCCCAAGACGTGTCTGACTCCCAAGTATCTCTCTGGTTACTCCCTCCTCCGGTTTGACAGACCTGAGCCTCGCTTTGGTGGAGGAGTTGCTCTCTTCATCAAAGATTCTATTCCTCACTCTCCATGCACTGCCCTCACTCCCCCACACCCCCAGGAATACCTCTGGCTACGGCTTCCCCTCAACTCCCACCTCATGTTTATATGTTTACTGTGCCGTCCATCTCGCATTGATGACTCCATCGACACCTCACTATCTGAAAACATGGTCCATCTTCTAACTTCTCATCCAAACTCTCTCTTCCTCATATGTGGCGACTTCAACTGTCATCATGCCAGTTGGCGAGGTGTGGGTACCTCTCTCACCTGTCATGGCACCTCAGCAAAAGCTTTCTGCGACTTATTGGGACTGACTCAAATCGGTCAACTTCCCGACCCGGATCTCAACCAATGGTACTCCATCTCTTCTGGATCTGATTTCCCTGACAATATCTGCTGCTCTTCCTCCGTTCCAATCCATTCTTCTGACCACGTCCTTGTCAAAGTGGACATCTCTCTGGCTATTATCAGAGAACCACCTTTCCACTGTCGAGTCTGGCATTTCACTCAAGCCGACTGGCAGGGTCTCCAAGCAGCCCTCAACCTGAAAGACTGGTCTGCTCTCTCTACTTTCTCCAACATCAACTCTTCCTGGGAATTCTTTCAAAGAAACTTGCTCTCCCTCATGCACAGATTTATCCCCTCTCATCTTCAGTTGTCCCAACCTTCCTCCCGCCCTTGGTTCACTGAAGCTTGTGCTGAGGCAGTTGTACTGAAACAACTTGCCTTTGCCTCATGGAAAACAAACCCAACTGAGGGCAATCTCAGTTCTTTCCACAAAGCTCAGAACAAGTGTGTATCTACCTTCAGGAGAGCCAGAAAACAACATCTTTCTCATCTCAAGTCTGAACTCTCAAACCTCTCTCCCTCCTCAAAATCCTGGGGACATCTAATCAAATCTGTTTCTGGTGCATGTTCCCCCTCCATCCCCTCTCTTACCTCAAATGGCAGCACTGCTGATACCGCACGTGAAAAAGCTGAATGCCAAAACTCGGTGTTTGCAACTAAATCTTGTGTCCAAAACCCATCACTTTCTCTACCCACCTTACCCAATCCCCTCCAACACTCCCTGGACTCTGTCATTTTCTCCTGACAAGGTGGAGAGCTTGCTGTCAAAACTTGACTCAGATTCTGCAACCGGTCCAGATGGCATCAGCCCACGTGTCCTCAAAGTCTGCTCTTCTGCTCTTGCTCACCCTCTCTTCGTTCTATTCACCCTCTTATTTGCTCAAGGCCATCTGCTTGGAAATCAGCAAACATCACTGCCCTGCACAAAAAAGGCACAAAAACAGATCCTTGCAACTACAGACCAATCAGCCTTCTCCCCATCATCAGCAAGGTTATAGAATCCATCATCACTTCAGACATCAAATCCTTCTTCTTCTCCAATGGCTTGATTGATGATCATCAATTTGGTTTCAGACCAGGTCACTCTACCCTGGACATGCTGCTTCTGCTCTCCCAACAATGGATGGAAGCCCTCAATGCCAGACAGGAAATCCGAGCCGTATCCCGAGATATATCACGTGCATTTGCAGTCTGGCACCCTGCCCTGCTCACCAAGCTCTCTTCCTATGGTATCCAATGCCATCTCCACTCATGGCTCGCAGACTTCCTCTCCTGTCGCAGTCAACATGTGGCCCTAAATGGAGTTCTTTCATCCCCCCCTTACTGTCCAGGCTGGAGTTCCTCAAGGTAGCGTTCTGGGCCCTGTTCTTTTTCTGGTTTTCATCGATGATCTCTCTGACTCTCTGGAAAATCCTCTATATCTCTTTGCTGATGACTCCACCCTCTGCCGTACCATCTGTCATCCCTCAGACCGGCAAGCAGCAGCTTCTTCGCTCACTGCTGATCTGGAAAAAAAATCACAAACTGGTCCAACACGTGGAACATGTCTTTCAATCCGGACAAATCTCACACTCTCACTATGTCTCTCCAAATGGACCGTTTAGAAAACCCCCCAATCCACTTTCTCAACAATCCTCTGGAAGAAGTCCTTTCTTTCAAGCTTCTGGGTCTCACTATCTGCCATGACCTTTCCTGGGAAAGCCACATTTCAAACCTCGCCTCCAAAGCCAGTCACCGACTGGGAATCCTCCGCCGTGCAAGGTCCTTCCTCGGCCCACTCTGTTCCCCACTATTTTGGCCTTCTCACTCCCTCCCCTCCTGTCTCATGCCCCCCCCTTGATGTGCGTTGTGTGTTAGCTCTCATACGAGCCTCGACAAGGTATAAAAAAAGGGTATCTTAAAAAATCTCAAAATTCAAATGTTTATTTTTAAATATTTTAGATGGGGATTATTGTGAAAAGAAAATTAAACTATTGAAGGAATTTGAGAATGAACAAATCTTGAAAGGTTCAATGAGTAAGAAAAACAATATGCATTGGTTATTTGAAAAAGAGTGCCCCGAGGCTTTCATGTTTCAGATATTTCTTCAGAATCACCTTTAACAAATCACATTGCTACTTTTCTACTTGAACAAATCTTTATCTTATTGCATTGGTTATTTGAAAGGAGTGCTCCAAGGTTAAAAGGGGAGACAAATAAATATACCTTAGGAAAAAAGGGGGTTTACTTTTTAGTGAAAAAAATATGAATCGCTAAAAATCCCCCTATTCCCTTACGTGGGGAAAAGTGAGCCAGATTAAGTATATTCACCCTCCTGGCCTCGAGTAGCACTTGTTGAGCTAAAAGATATATAAACGAAACACAGAGTCCTCAAAAGCCAGGTGTTGGCTTCACGGTTCAGGTGGCTGGCTGAAGATATTGGGGTCATGAGTTTGAGCCCCTGTCAGCCATTGAATTAACACCAGGTGGGGTAAAGAACTTGCCATCCTTCTGAGGATGGCAAAATGAGTAACAATGCACTGGTAATAGAGGGCACTAAATTAGCAGCACAGTCATGCCCCCAGAAAATGATGCAACCAGCAGCCACAGGCTGCACACGATAGCTCGCTCGATTGGTCGGACAGCCAGTTCTGGGTGGAGTCTGGGTCGTTCCATTTCCTAATGATGGAGCTCACTGTGATCTTGGGAACTTTCAACACTCTAGAAATTGTTTTATACCCTTCCCCAGATGTATACCTCCTCACAATGCTATCTCAGAGCTCTGCAGACAGTTCCTTGGACTTCATTTTGGAGTTTCCGCTCTGACATGAACTGTCAACTGTGGGACCTGACATAGAAAAGTGGGTTTCTTTAAAAATCATGTCCAATCAATGGAGTTGGTCACAGATGGACTCCATTCAAGTTTTCGAGACATCTCAAGGACGACCAAAGCAAAATGTATGAACCTGAGCTCAATTTGGAGTGCGAGATCAAAGGGGTTGAATACTTTTTGACTCAAGACATTTCAAGCTTTTCATTTTTTTATGAAATTGTAAAGATTTTTAACCTCCGCCATCTTCGAAGATGGATGGAGGTTACTGTTTTCACCCCTTTCTGTTTGTTTGTTTGTTTGTTTGTTTGTGAATAGTATTACGGAAAAACTCCTCGACGGATTTCGACGAAACTTGGTGGGGGGGGGGTTAGGTATGGTCCAAGGATCATGCCATTAAATTTTGGATCATGTTTGCCCTCCCCCCCAAAAAAAATTGTTTGAGAAAATTTTTTTTTTGCATTTCTACATGTTTTAAGTGATTTCTAACTCCCCCGCCCCAAAAAAAATTGTTAGAGAAAAAAAAATTTTGAAACTTTTTTTTCAACAAAATTTCAATTTTTTCTTTTTGCATTTTTACATGTTTTTTGTGATTTCCAACCCCCCCCCCAAAAAAAATAATGTTGGAGAAAAGAACTATAACCGTCAGCACTGTTGACATCATATTTAATGAATAAGATATAAGGTTCACATGAGTGACCCAGCAGTTTTGGCGGCGGAAGTTTTGCACTCTCCCGAGTGCTCCCCTCTCTAGTCAAAAATATGTTTTCACTTTGTCATTATGGGGAATTTTGTGGAGATCGGTTACAAAAGGCAACTAAATTTAATCCATTTTACATTGAGGCTGCAACACAACAAAATGTGAAGGGGTGTGAACACTTTCTGAAGGCACTGTCTGGTCTCGAGCTGTTTTTACTAAATCTCCCTGAGATTGATGTCATCACTTCCTATCCTCTGTACATGCAGAGTGTTATCAACACCTGGCAAGCTTTGTCACTGCATCATGAGTCCAAAAATGTGTTTTGTAAAAAATGAAACACTTGATTGTTCTTTTTGATGTATTCATGAATTGTTCATTTTTTGTTTACAAAAATCGTTTATTTTTTGCTCACATCTGCTTTTTAAAATGATTTTTTTGTGAATATATTTTTGCAATGAAAGGACATAAAAGCAAAGTGTCAAGTCTGTCTCTGTCTCTCTGTCAGCAAAGCCATGGGTGGTATTTGCATGTCATAAATAATCAGTGAGTGTGTCAGCAAGTGTGTCAGTGAGAGTGTCTCTTCCATAACTCCAAAACCATGAAACCAAGTGGCACAAAACTTTGCATGCACACCAAGGGAACCCCAAGGGAGTGTGTGAATGAAAACTGGGTGTTGGGAAAATTTAAACACTCCTTTTAAAGATAATTTAGGGGGTGCTTATTCCAGAACAAACAAACAAAATAAACCTTACAGAAATGGTGGCACACCATCTTGGTCAGCCTTCTGTCACATCGCTGGTTAAAACCGGCATTTTCTACAGCCTGCTCAAAGGCACCTCAACTTGGAACTACGATCACCTCTCATGGACTCATTAAAGTGCTGTCTGTATTCAAAATCTGGCTTCGGATTTGAGGATCCATCTTGTGGACCAAATAACTTTCAAAAT
>NC_140964.1:138819110-138879747 GCF_056783735.1 Eptatretus burgeri
ATAATAAAAGGTTTCTGATAGTTTTGTAGTTAAAAGGAAGAATGAGGTTTAATCCTCGTTGTAGGAAGTTTCGTGATGATGATTAATAAACAACGTGGAGAATAAAACAAAACGAGTGAAAAACACCTCATTAAATCAACAACCAAACACCTCAACAAACATTGAATAAAAACTCCTTTAACTTCCCTTCGTTTCCGTCATGAAGGAACAGAGAATTATTTTATATTTAAATTACCGTTTCCCTCTCTCTCTCCTCCTCTTCACATCATTTCCTCCCCGACCACGAGGACCCGGGATGGAGAGAACAAGGTCACAGGAACATGAACCCGGAAGTTCTTCCTCCGACTTCCGGTTAACTCACATCTTCTTCTTGCTTTTTTCAATAATCTCTTTTATTTTCCTTTCAATCACTGATCTCCATTGTAGTTGTTGACGACTCATTATTATTATTCTATTGATTTTTAAACTTGACCTCCTTCTTCTTCTTCTTTTGTGTTTCATGACGCGATCAGAACCTCGAGGCCCCATGAACCCAAACTCATCGATTCCAGTCAAATATTTAGAATAAAACAAGTCACGGAGTTTATTCTGTTCGCCTCCATTTCCTTTATTAATTTTAAGACCGATTTACAGAGTCGATGGAGATTCTGGATCAACTGATAAAGTGTGTCCGGTTCACCCGACCAGGGGATCCCGAACTCTGGAACACAGAGTGAAACACGTGATCTGGGTTCTCCCCACTGAGGACATTGAGTGAACATGTTCCAGATCTTCGGCGACAGTAGATGATAAATGTTGTTTCTGGGACGCACATTCAAATGAATGGGGGAAAGGGAGAAACTTTCTGCCCCAACGACCAAGGGCTCAAAATGGGAGACACACTTCCTTCCCACCTCTCCCCTTCTCCTTCCCTCTCCCCTTCCCTCTCCCCTTCCCCCTCTCCCCTTCCCCCTCCACTTCCCTCTCCCCTTCCCTTCCCTCCCCTCTCCCCTTCCCTCCCATCCAAGCAAATGTAAAATTGAGACTCATTTAATTTTCTTTTGACATTCATTTCCATCGAGTGTATTCACTTTATCTCTTCAAGCTCGAAAGAAAGGGAAGTTCACTCTCCCTCCTTCGGTTCTGTAGAATTGGGAAGTCCCTTGAAGATCACAGTCGTACTGTGGAAATGAGGAAGTATTCTGTGTCCACGTCTCTTATGGTTATATATTAAATCATCAGAACATGAACACAACAAAGTTTAGCTAAAAGCAAACAAAACAACTTTTAATCAAAAGACATTTAAAAGTAAGTTTTAAATGAAAGAAAAGATGAAATCTCTATTTCAGCCCTCACACCCGAACCAAGTCCCTGAAACCCAAAGTCATTTCCTTTACGAGACTCACCCGAAAAAACACATTGTTGTGTCATTTCCCATGATGTCATCAACTTGGCCTATTTATTGCCAAACGCCAACTTTGTTTTATTCAGACAATGGAGTATTTGGAAGAGTACTCCAACCTTGCAGATCAATCGTTTTCACAAGATGAGAGGTGAGATCCTTACTGAGATCTTACTTACGATCTTACTGAGACCTTACTGAGATGAGAGGTGAGATCCTTACAATTCATTATTTGTTGTTTCATACAGAATTAAATCATGATACAACCAATAATTATTGTATGTTTTTTTTCTTTCAAACCAGGCTTTCCACAATAAGAACATCGTTGATAACTGATCTGGAAAATGAGTCATTTGAATATCACGAGGAATGGCAAAAAATGAATGACTTCCTTGAAGACATTCATTCGTTCAGGAGATAATTGAATGACATTATTGTTGGATGGAAGGAAGTCCTCTCACGTCCTCTGACCTTGAATGAGTCGAGTCAAAGGAGAGAAATGATTCATTCTCTCTCTCTCTCTCTCTCTCCGCACGTGCAAACGCAAGGGGATGTTGCTCAGTCTCTGGCGGTACGTGTGGAGCCTGTGTTGCTTTCTCTCTTATCATCTTCTCCTCTCTCTCATTTATTTTTTGGGGCTGTTCCTTGTGTATAAACAGTTATCAATGCTTTCTCGATTACTTGAAAATTGAATTGGTTTCTTCTCTTCTTTTTTTCCACTCTTGTATATAATCCTTTGCTTTGTTGTATTGAATTTTTACCCTTTATACTTTTTGTAATAAAAGGACATAAAAGTCAAAAAAAAGAAAAAAACTCTCTCTCTTTCTCTTTCTCTTCCTCTTTCTCTCTCTCTCACATTATTATTTTTCAGTTTAAACACCTGTCTGGATGAACAAAACATGGCACTCGATCTTCTGGAGGTGAATGTGTTATTTATTATTTTATTAATATCATGATATAATCATCTTTACACACCCTAATTGTTCTTCCCTCTTTGTTTTGAACAGAATATGTTAACCAAGTTTCAAAATCACAAACCATCAGTCTGCTGAGAAAGAAGATTTTGTTCAGTGTTTTTAATCTTGTATAATTATATGTGCTTTCCTTATAATTATCTGATTTTGAATTACAAAAAAGAATAGAGGAGATGAAATGGGGTGGGGAAGGGAGAGGGATGAGGGGTAGGGGGATACGTGCACTCCCCCAATGACCCACTACGCCCCTCATCCCGCTCCCCTCCCCGTGTGAGTGTGGTGAAGGGTGGGGGGTGAGATGAGGGGTGGTGGGTCAAAGGTGGGGGCACACAGAGGGGTGGGGCTTGTGTGGGTCGGTGGGTGGGGCTTCTGTAAGTGGGGTTTGTGTGGGTGGGGTTTGTGTGAGTGGGGTTTGTGTGGATGGGGTTTGTGTGGGTGGGGCTTGTGTGGATGGGGTTTGTGTGAGTGGAGTTTGTGTGCGTGGGGCTTGTGTGGGTGGGGTTTGTGTGGATGGGGTTTGTGTGGGTGGGGTTTGTGCGAGTGGGGTTTGTGTGGGTGGGGTTTGTGTGGGTGGGGCTTGTGTGGATGGGGTTTGTGTGTGTGGCGTTTGTGTGGTTGGGGCTTGTGTGGATGGGGTTTGTGTGAGTGGAGTTTGTGTGCGTGGGTGGGGTTTGTGTGGGTGGGGTTTGTGTGGGTGGGGTTTGTGTGGATGGGGTTTGTGTGGATGGGGTTTGTGCGAGTGGGGTTTGTGTGGGTGGGGTTTGTGTGGGTGGGCCTTGTGGAGAATAAAACAAATGCATGTGGAGAATCTTCTTGAGGAGGTGAAGCAACACAACCTTCCTCCAAAGATTCTGCAGTGATTGAAACTTTAAATCCTGATATAGTAATCGGTGAAATTTAGATCTGTTCTTTCTCCAGGCTTGCTGATGTTATCGCTGACATGTTGGGGGATCAGGGAAGAGATCACTCGCAGCTTTGATACAGCAGCCATCTGGAGGTCGTGCTGTGAATTTGCCTTCACCACGGAGCAAGACACCAGTCATTGATGTTCGAATGAATCTTGAAGTTGCACGGTTATGAGAAAGAGAGGAAGAGGAGTGCTTTCAGCAAACTCGGCGTGATCCCATTGTTATCCGTTTTCCCAGAAGCTTTTCGCGGGTTTATTCGCTTTCATGTTCATTTGCTCGGCAACCGTTGCTCCGAATGTCACGAAATCTTCGCCACATTCTACTCATGTAGAATTTTTAAGGAATAATTATGACATCACTGGTAAATTGATGCAGTGAACAATTTGGAAAAACCAAAAAAAAATTGGACCTCGATATCTCCAAAACTGTTCGATGGAAAAAAATTGAAACAGCTCATTATCAAGTCCACTGCATGAGAAATAAGGGCTGAAAACCATGACATCATCAATCCCTTCATGATGTCAAAATTCGACAAGTGCAACGCTTTATCCAAACATGAAGAAAATTATTTAGGGTTACCTGTGCAATGACATTGTTATCGACCTCGGGTTTGAGTTTCACCACGAGGGGAAGCTCTCAAGTTCCTCCGAAACACCAGGTCCCGAGGCCACCGAACACAGATAACTCGGCACTCTCGTGGGTTGCTGAGCAACCATGAGTGCCGATTGGTACTGCCAATCCGCAGTGTTACACAACTTTGCATGGTACCTCACGTGTGGACGGCCGCACCAAGTCTGGGGGAGGGGAGGGTGTCATGTCCGGGATGCGTACTCTGGTTTACTCAACGAATCAGCTGGAACCGAATGGAGCTGCGAGTACGCATCAGCTAACGAGAGCAAATTTTGTGGGGTAAAGCTACCCAGCTGATGACGTAAGGACCATACTGGACCAGTGGATGAAAAGACAGGATGAAATGGGTACAATCACAAAATAAGCAATTTATTTGCAAAACAAGGGTGAGTTAAGGCATGTGGAATAATAAAAGCTTTTAATACAAAAGCATTATGTACAGCAGCAGCAAGCAAGGATTGATGAGGTGCGCGAAAATAAATGCACTTATAAACAAAAGAGAAGACATCGGGCAGAGCTAAACCTATAAAAACATCTCCAACCATAATTATGCTCACCTAACAGCCGTCATCAAACACCTACTCAAGGAAATAAGAAAGCAAAGAGAGATGAGGGAAAGCTTGAGACGATCTCTTTTTGTTGCTGGCGTGGCCGATGCCCCAAGCTTCCCAGTCAATGAGGAGGGGGAAGAGGGAGGAAAACTAAGGTGTCAACTGTGTGTCGTCAGAGGACGTGTGATGATTGGCAGATGAGGTGTTAGGCAAAGAGGAATGTGTAACAATGTAGGTCAGGGGGTTTTGGAAAGAGAAAAGAATGTGTGAGAGGATAGACCACCAAGAGCAGAAAGAAATGTGTTCGTGCAAATGTTTATGCTGTCAAATTGGACTCCGTCTGGCGTTGGGCTCTTCCGCTTGGTCGTGGATTCTCTTCCGATCCGTTCCACCACTCATCTCCAAGACCAAAGAGTGACTCAGATCACAAGAGAACAGCAGAGAAGACAAGGGCAGGCAGGCCAGAGAAGAGAGCAGGCCAGAGAAAAGGGCGGGCCAGATCAGAGATTTTTCTTTTATACGTTGGAAGAAGACCGAAGACATTCCCTGAAGACAACGTGGGTTACATCAAAGTGGGGCAACATGGAACCCGGTCTTATCTGCTCGCAGTTATAAAGTGGCTCGTCCAATAATTATAATTATTCTGAAAGCCAATATGACGAGTCTGAATCATCCTTTTTGCCATGGTGGTGTTGCAGAGTGCCTGCATGAGGCTGAACACAATATCACCTTCACAATGGTATATTGTCAGCAAGGCAATAATTCCCTTGTTTTAAGAACTATGTTGCACTTATCCTTTTATATTTCAAAGCAGATGCCTCTGGATGTTGGTGGAGAAATAATTTTATCAACCAGGGTGAACCTTTCGGAAAGCCATGAAGACTTGGCAAATTCTGGGGAAGCCACAAAGGGTAGTAAGCATTTTACTCTGTTTATACCGTACTTATTTCCTGTGGCTGGGGAATACAAAAGAAAAATGAACAATTAAATGAAAAACCCACTCTCTTTCTGTGCCTTTGGCAAAATATGCACTGCAAGTGGATCGCAAAAGTGCATTTATGAGTTGAATCTCCACCGATGATATGTAAGAATGCAAGTGCAGCGGTGTGTAACTTATGTGCGTGAATGGTTATGCTGGGTATGCTGGGTTGCTCACTTGCTAACATACACGACCTAAGGCAGTTATTCCTTGGAGATATCATCCCGAACAGAGTCCATTTCATCCCAAAATACATTGACATCGAATGCAGTTTTCGCAAACATTTCAAAAAGGTTATCTGTGGATCACATCTCTGTGAATTGCAGAATTTGTTAAACTGGCTGGCTGTTGGCCGATCTGGATCCGGATCTTCACCAAAATCGAATCAGTTTGTCCGTGTCACACACACAAACGGCCCACCAATTTTCATCCGTGTCTGTCCAAACTTTTTGAGATATCAAACAATCAATAAGATGTCGTGCAGATCATGATACTTGAAAAATCAATAAAACAAATTTGACCTCAAAAATAATTGGTGGTTGAATTGAATGACCAAATATGCATCTCCTCTTCAAATTCCAAGTCAATCAGATAAAAATTGAGGATTTTAGAAGTCTCACCTGAGATGTTGACCTTTGGCCTATGTTGGCCTTTTGACTTCAAAAACAACAGGCTTCTTCCTTATGACAAACTCTTCCATGTGATGAACTTTTGTGAAGATCCATTTGAAATTGTGATCTGTACGTGATAATCAGACATTCAGACAGAATAACAAAATCGACTGACCAATATACTTGAAAAATATTCGATTTTCCAAGTTACAAAGACAAACAAACAAACAGCCAGAGAGGGCTGAAAATATAACCTCCTTCACCTTCGGTGGAAGAGGCAACGATTCAGCCTTGCGGAGGTGCTGTATCTGCTTTACCGAGTGCTATTCTTGTTCCCCTCACCCTAACCCTAACAGCTTGGTAATTGTATTGGGGTCCGTTTGTTTGTTTGTTTGTCCGCACAGAACGTTAATGTTTTTCTCCGCAACTGCTTGTCGGATTAGGACGAAATTTTCATCATCGGAGCGACAACTGATGTGGAATGTTTTATTTTATTTTTTGTATACATTGTCGAGGCTCATTTGAGAGAAAACATACAACACACAACAAAGGGGGCAGGAGACAAGAGGGGCGAGACAGGGAAGGACAAAACAGTGGGGATCAGAGACATGAGGAGATCTGTGGAAGGGAGAGGAATGGAGCGAGGAACACGGGGTAAACAAGGTGGACACCTCAGGGACTTTCAGGTCCTTACATGACAGGAATCTTTCGGGAAGGAAAGCAGGGAATTTGAAGTCGGTGGGTTTGGGGTGGATTCATGGGAAAGAAATGATCATGGTTTTGGATCAGTGAAGATAAGAGGTTTTGGTGAACAGCTGTTTTGAAGATCTCGAGGGAAGAGTGGGATTGAGGAGAGTGTGGGAGTTTATTCCAAAGGTGAGAAAAAAAGAATGAAAGAGTGAAGGTGATTGTTCATTGGAGAGAGAGGGATGACTTCAAAATTAGTCTTGTTCTGAGTAAGTCCTCTTTGCTGATCATTTTACGCATTTTTTGTGTTGTACCTGGGGGTCTTCTTGTTTTCCAAGGTGTTTGTGGGATGCTTAGTTTTCGAGTTGCTGTGTTATCTGTTCTTTTTTATGGATGTATTGCATGCTCTCCTGCGTGGAACCTCATGTGGTGATTCAAATAGCTTTTTCAGGAAAAACCTTTATCACATCTGGAGCATTTGTGAGGACGCTCTCCTGTATGGATCTTCATATGCAAATTTAAATGGCATTTTTGAGTGAAACTTTCATCACATTTGGAACATTTGTGAGGACGCTCTCCTGTGTGGCTGTTCATGTGCCTCTTCAAACTGCCTTTGTCTGAGAAACCTTTATCACATGTGGAACATTTGTAAGGACGCTCTCCTGTATGTCTGTTCATGTGCTTCTTCAAATTGCTTTTGTCTGAGAAACCTTTATCACATGTGGAGCATTCATGAGGACGCTTTCCTGTGTGGATCTTCATATGCAAATTTAAATGGCATTTTTGAGTGAAACCTTTATCACATTTGGAACATTTGTGAGGACGCTCTCCTGTGTGGCTGTTCATGTGCCTCTTCAAACTGCCTTTGTCTGAGAAACCTTTATCACATGTGGAACATTTGTGAGGACGCTCTCCTGTGTGGATCCTCATATGCAAATTTAAAGTGCTTTTTTGAGAGAAACCTTTTTCACATGTGGAACATTTGTGAGGACGCTCTCCTGTGTGGATAATCATATGCATATTTAAATGGCCTTTTTGATAGAAACCTTTATCACATGTGGAACATTTGTAAGGACGCTCTCCTGTGTGGATCCTCATATGCAAATTTAAAGTGCTTTTTTGAGAGAAACCTTTATCACATGTGGAACATTTGTAAGGACGTTCTCCTGCATGGATCATCATATGCACATTCAATCTGCTTTTATGAGAGAAACCGTTATGACAGACAGAGCATTTGTGTGGACGTTCTCCTCTGTGGGTCCTCATGTGGATTTTGACATTTCTTGGTGAAGTAAAATCTTCATTGCATCTCTTGCACTTATAATGCATTTGCCTTTCAATAACCTTTTTGGGTTTGTTTAATTCAATGTTGATCTTTGTGCTGTTTTCACCAGACGTACACTTGTATTTTGAAGGTCGTGAGTCTTGTTCTTGGGATTGTTTCTTCAAAGTGGATATCTTCTTCACTGTGACACCGCTCCTGGATCTTATCTGCCCAAATGGACTTCTTGATTGTTCTAGAAAAACAAAGAACAAGATATTTTACGTTTTTTTTGTCAAACTCGAAATGCAAAATATTTCATAATTTCAAAAATTTTATAAACCCTGAATTAAAAAGATTGATTGTACATTTTGTCGGTTTCTGCTCACCTGTTACAGAACAGACAGGACTGCCATTTGTCAAATGAACATCTGAATCTTCCTTTGCAGAAGAATATCTTGAAGTTTCTGAGAAAGATGAACCGTAGTGTCGTCTGGATTTCACATTTACAGGAGAGACATCACCTGAATACAATGAAGGACATGAATTTTAAAACACTGCCAAATATAAATCTGGTCAACAGGTGGGATGCAAGAGACGTCACTTCTGCTGTTAGAACGACGCTCCATAATGCTTCCACAATTACAGGAGGAAAAGAGGTGTTAACAACGAAAAAAAAAAAATATATATATATATATATATCTATATATATATATATATATCTATAAATATATATATATATATATATATATATATATATAAATAAATATATATAAATATATATATATATATATATATACATATATACATATACATATACATATATATACACATACATATATATATATATATACACATACATATATATATATATATACACATACATATATATATATATATATATATATATATATATATATATATATATATATATATATATATATATATATATACACACACACGAGCGGGTGTGGAGCAACCATTTCAGAGGTTCGGTGTTTCCCCATTCTTGACTCAGTGAAACCACAAGTTGATGTGGTTAAGCTGCAAAATAATTTTGTGAACTCTCACGTTGACTTCCGGGTTGGGGGATTTTTTATTTTTTTTTGTTATTACTTTTTTCTTCCACTTGTTGATCGAACTTCTCACTCCCAGATGCTGCATCTACCAAATAAAAGCTAATTTTTCCAAACCGGAGTCTTTGTGTTTTTCTGTTACATCTTCGTCCATGTGTTGCTGTCATATCCGATCATAAACACAACCCTTGTGAAATGATGTATCGATGCAAAAAAGGCTTTTTGCACACATGCTGTGTGTAAGAATGTGTTTCTTTTCAGTGACTCGATTCGACTCACCAGACATTTCAAACTCTTCATTGACGACAAATGCTTGTTATTTTAAAAGCTTATTTTTTCCATGAAGAGTACCCCACCTTCACAATCATCTATTCCTCTTCTTCTGAAGAATATCTTTATTGTCCAATTTGGGAATTTGAAATCAGCATCCCTCCACTTCATGTCCCCTCTTTCTGCATCCCTTTTCACCTGACCCTCTCAATGCATCCCCCCACACCCTCCAACTCCAACCTTGCACAGAACTTTATTCATTCCCCTCACCTCATCCTCCAGAAGCTCACCCCCCCCTACCCCCACATCCCCAAATCACACCCTCTCATCTCCCCACTCAGGCTGCCCCTCATCTCATCTCCTCCCACCCATCCCGCCCCTTCCTACCCACACCTTCTCAGCCGACGCCAACCCCGCCCCTCTCCAGTCCCTCACCCTCCACGCCTCCCACCCTCTCAACACCTTCTCCCTGTCCCTCACGGTGTGAACCTCAAACATCTGAGGTCTCCGCTCCATCCCGACAGATCTCTCAATCCAAGCTGCAGCTTACAGCCCAGACATTATCAGTGTAATAATCATTTCTCCTGTAGGATGTCCCTCACAATATCCATGCCTATACAAGGAGTAAACAAACTACTTCCTTCATGTGGATAACTTGAATGTGCTGTTAAATATGGAACACTTTGGAATGTCATGTCATTTCAAAGAAAAAACATTGACTTGGTGTATCAAAAATCTAAACATCTTCAGCAACACAAAATTGTTCCAAAAGAGATTCCATAAGTTACAAGAAAAAAACACATTCATGGTTGAATAACAAGGTATTTTTTGACATACTTGTGTGTATAAAATAGTGACATACCAGACTTGTGTGTTAATTCATCATCCTGACAGTGGAGGTCGCGGACATCACTGAAACCGATTCCCTGGAAACCAGGAACATTTTCCAGCTGCACATTTTGGAATCCAACAAACTTTTGGCAGAAACTGGAAAGTTCTCGAATAACATTGTCTAAGTTGACGAACACACTTCCCAACAGAGAAGATCCTGCAAGCTGGACAACCTGAGGCTTCAAAAAAGATTTCACAAATTTACAGAAGTCAGCGTACATTGCAAATTTAAATTTCTCTTTGGTGAGAGAGAGGAGCTCTGTTCGCAACGAATCGGAGTCTGTACAAGCTCGAAGAACCTTCTGATTCTCAATTCCAAGTACATTGATCACTGCTTGGGCTGTTTCTGCTCTCAGACCTTGTGATTGGAGCCATTCCAAGAAATTGTCCATTTCACCGATGACCTGCAAGGGACACAATGGTAATATTAATAAAGGAAACGTTGTACATGTTGTTTTATTTACTCTGTATTTTATCCCATCAATGTGGGTTTACAGCCAGTTTGTTCACCCCATGTGGGCTGGCCTTGAGGTGGGCACGCTTGCCTCTCAGTTGTCCAGCTTGGGTTTCAATCCCGATGCAGCTATAAACTGTCACCGTGGTGTTTCACAGACAGAGAAAGGGACGAATGTGTGTGCTGTCCTTCAGATGAACGTTCAACAGGGCATGAGACAATGAACGTTCCTTCCTCGGCCCTCCTGAGCTCCTGACCACTGACAAAGCTTTTGTCCATCGCCTGATGGAGTACTGCTCTCCCCTCTCGGCTGGTGCTCCTGCCTCCCACCTCTCTCGGCTTCACGCTGTCGAAACCAGGGCATTTAGGATCATCGGCAACTCCTGCAATGAGGCTGAGTCTTTGGGCCTCTCAATCAATCACCGCAGGTTGGTCGGTGGTCTTTCTGTCTTCCACCGTCTCCTCTCCAGCCTTGCCCCCCCCCCTGCTCTCTCTGCGATTTGTCCCCACCACATTTCCACAGGGCGCTCAAGGTCCATGAAAAACCCCCTTCTGGTAAAACTACCAAAATCACGAATCACTGCTCACCTTCCCTCTTTCATTCCTCTTTTTCCCGCCTTTGGAATAAACTCCCTCACTCTGTTCTTTCCCATTCTTCCCTCCAGGCTTTCAAAACAGCTGTTCACCACCACCTCTTATCATCCCCATCCAAATCCTCGATCTTTTCTTCCCCCGATAATCCACCCAAGCCCACTTCCTTCAATTCCCCTGCTTTCCTTCCTGAAAGTCCCTGGAATGTCCATCTTCTATTCCCCATGTTCCCTGTCCCATCCCTCTCCCTTCCACAGATCTCCTAATGTGTCTGTTCCCCACTGTTTTGTCCCTCCAACTCCCGCCCCTCTTGTCTCATGCCCCCTTGCTGCGTGTTTTGTGTTCGCTCTCATACGAGCCTCGACAAGGTATACAAAAAAAAAACAAAAAAACAGGGCATCTCCTCTTACAGCATTAATTGATGGACATTAAAGACCCCACAGCATCTTTCTTGAGGAGTTTGAGAGCTATCACTGGCACACTGCCCAAATTCCAAATTTCTTCTCTCATTTATAGTGGGCACGAAATCAGCGGTACAGTCATTATTGAAGCAATGATGTAACCAGCAGCCACTGCAAACAAAATGAAAGAATGATAAATGAAAGTGCCCCATCACCACCTCACCTCCACTCGCTCCCCTTGCTCTCCAATTATTGTTTCATGAATCAGCATTTAATCAATGTCTGTAACCAAAAAGGCAATGCATCAACAGGAACACCAAGGATGCACAAAACAAGGACAAAACAAACAGAAAAGCCATGGTTGGGAAGAACCTCTTATTCCTTTTCTTCTTCTTCATTTCCCTTTCACTGACAGCCAGCAGGACGAAAAACAAAACCTGCCAAAGGGCAGAGGAGCTCGTGAGCCAAGACCATCCATATCTGGTGCCAACTGCATTTGCGGATGTCCTCCTGCAGTCGTTTGCCTTCCCGAGGAGGTTGGTCACAGGATTTGCACTCCGGCCACGAAACACTTCACTCTGCAAAACACACTTGTGTGTGTTGGGGTGGTGCTGAGGTGTCATCCACCAGAGTCTCCTCGGGTTAACCTGCGGCTGTTCCTTCGGGTGGGTGCCTGCAGTGTCCTATCCCTAAGAGATGGGGATAAGCCAGGCATCTGCCTGGGGTATGGTCTGACAGCGACACCTGGAGTACTGGTGGAAAGTTGACACAGTGACGTGCTGTGCACATGCTTCCAATGAATGAATGAATTTCCCTTCACACAGCGTGAGGCCTGATGTGATCAATCTGCTGCTGCCCCATATAGGGCCAGACCACACACGACGCCGCACGCAAGAGTTGTCTTCAGAACCCCCTCTCCATTTGTTCAACATTTGAAAAACACATGAGGGGGTATCGAGTGTAGGCAGTGGTGATGGGTGCAGCGAGTGCAGGATTTGGTGAGGGCAGGCAGTGTTGAGGTGGTAGTGAGGGCAGGAAGAAGTGAGTGGGGAGCAAGTGTCTTGTCACGGGACAGTGTGTGGTTGATGTCTTCTGTTCTTGACCCCTAAACTGCCTGCACCCACCCACCCACCCCCCTTTCCTCCTCCACCAAAATTAGTGTAATTTGTCTCTTACAATTATTATTTAATTTTAACCCCATGGTGATATCCCTGCACCTGCCCCACTTTTCTCATCCCCACTCTCCCCCACCCCCAATCCTCTTGTTAAATCGAGTCGTTGGCTTGACGGATTTATTGAATCTGAATGGTGGTGTCGGTCGAGCACAGACATGATGGACCAAATTTGAATTGCCACCTCCTGTGCCAAATTTCCTTGTTCATACCTGTTATACACTACATGACCAAAATAATGTGGACACTCCTTCTGATTGGTGGATTCGGCTATTTCAGCCACACCCATTACTGACAGGTGCATAAAATCAAGCACACAGCCATGCAATCTCCATCGACAAACATTGGCATTTGAATGGGCCGTACTGAAGAGCTGGGTTATTTTAACCTAGCACCGTCATCGGATGCCACCTTTCCAACACGTCAGTTCGTCAAATTTTTACCCTGCAAGAGTTCTCCAGTCAACTGCAAGTGCTGTTATTGTGGAGTGGAAACGGCTTGGAGCAACAACAGCTCAGCTGTGAAGTGGTCAGCCACACAAGCTCATGGAATGGGACCACTGAATCCTGAAGTGCAAAGCACAGAAAAATCGTCTGTCGGCGGTTGCAACACTCACTACCGAGTTCCAAACTGACTCTGGAAGCAACATCAGCACAAGCACTGTTCGGCGAGAGCTTTATAAAATGGGTTTCCATGGACGAGCAGCTGCACACCAGCCAAAGATCACCATGCACAATTACAAGCGCCATTGGAGTCTGGACCAGTGAAAATGGGTTCTTTGGAGTGATGAAACACGCTTCACCATCTGGCAGTCTGACGGACAAATCAGAGTTTGGCGGATGCCAAGAGAACGCTACTTGCATGAATGCATAATGCCAACTGTAATGTTTGGTGGAGGAGGAATAATGGTCTGGGGCTGTTTTTCATGGTTCAAGATGGACCCTTTCGATCCAGTGAAGTGAAATATTAACGCAAAAGCATACAATTGTGGAGCTGTTGAACAGCTCCCAAGATGAGAGCAGCCATTTGTAATAGGATTACGTTTTCTTAAATTTAATGTAGCATTTAATTGAGGAAGCCAAAGCATTTAAAATGCTCTCAGTAAGCTACAGTTTTTGATTGTTGGTAATCAAAGCCTCTCTCTCCCTCTTTGTCACGCAGCTAAACATCTGGCTTTCTTGCTGGCCTTGTAACATTCTTTGAGCCTTTAGCTCGGAGAAGCCCGATCATAAATCAGCACTGTTTTGGAATAGGTCAAAATGGTACATCTTGCAATAGAATGAGAAGATAACATATATATATATATATTGTGATAAAGATCTGCCTGACCAATAACCGATCTTGCTAGTGAAAAGATCAATGCTTTGTCAGGCCAGGAGAGAATATTTGTTGGGGTGTTGTTACTTTCAAAGAATACGATATCTAAGAAAGGAAATATAAACCTGATGGAAGTTGGGAAAATCATGAAAACAGATGAGCAGGAAAAAGTATATATAAAGTAAACCAAAGTGCTTGCAGGCGAGAGAGAGTTTGACTGAGCTGGGATACTGTAGGTAGTCTCTGTCTCACTTTGTCATGTACTCTTTTGATGTGAATTAAAAGGCTCTTCACTGCCATGATCAGTGTGGACATTGCTAGATTTCAATCAGCAGTAGAACATGATCTCGACACAATGACATTCCAGATGATATCTGTGCTTCCAACTTTGTGGCAAACAGTTTGGGGAAGGCCCTTTCCTGTTTCAGCATGACCATGTCCCCGTGTAAAAAGCGAAGTCCATGCAGAAATGGTGTGTCGAGATCGGTGTGGAAGAACTTGACTGGTCTGCACAGAGCCCTGACCTAAACCCCAAACACCTTTGGAAGAATTGGAATGCCTGCTGCAAGCCAGACCGAATCACCCAACATCAGTGCCTGACCTCACCAATGCTCTTGCGGCTGATTGGAAGCAAATCCCCGCAGCAATGTTCCAACATCGAATGGAAAGCTTTCCCAGAAGAGTGGAGGCTGTGATAGCAGCAAAGGGGGGGACCAACACCATATAACTGCCCATGATTTTGGAATGAGATGTTGAGCGAGCATGTGTCCGCATGCAGTACTTTTGGCCATGTCAAGTATCTTCGTGGCAGGCTCACCCAAACCCGTCACCCCAGGCAGTCTGCTGGATCACCTGCCCCTAAATCCGGCCCTGGCCCCACCATCTCTATATAATAATAGGCTAATGCTGCCTGTCTGTGAATCCTGAAACACAGAAACACTCCTTGGAGAGAAATTTTAAAAATTAAAGTTGCTTCAAAATAATCCAAACCTGCAAGAAAAAAAATTTCAATCAGGTAAAAAAAATTGAACCTGGGAAGTGTGGAAAGCTGGTTGGTGTAGAAAGGGTGGTGTCGAAACCACCTGAGTGGTGAAGGAAGCAACAGACCGTTGCCTCGATATCTTTGCTGTTAAATATGATTTTAGAATTTTACACGATGCATCTATGAGTCATCATATGCTGGTTCATCCATCCATTTGTGTGTAACATTCCTTCCATCCATGAAAGATATCATTTGATGACAATGTTGGTTAGGTCAAAGGGGTCTACAGGGTATTAAAAGGTATGAAGGTCTAAAGAGTAGAAAGGAGTCTCAGGGTCTTCAGCGTTCGAAAGGGATGAAGTGGATCGAAAGGATCTTAGAGGTCTCAATGTTCCAAAAGGTGTAATGGGTTCCAAAGGGTCTTGGGAGAAAATATTGGGGTGAATATATGCTGAATGTAAGAAAAGCACACTTGGTAAACCAAGCACAGCATGCCAAGTCTGAACATCATAACATATCCCTCACTGGAGGTGAGCTTTCAGGAACATTCTCCAAGCAGGATGAATATCATTCAAATCGTGCCACAGGGAGGATGGCTGAAAGGAATGGATGAAAAAAATAATTTGGCTGTCTTTAACCTTCCTGAATCTTCTCCAAATGCTTCCAAAGGTTGGCAGAAAGCAGACTGAAAGTATGTGCATAATTGATAGAGACAGGAACACAGGAAGAAGAAATACATATGAATCTTGCCATAAGGCTGGGGGGGGGGGGTATTGGACATAACCAGAACGTGGGCCGAGAGTAGCACTTGTTGATCGAAAAGATATATAAACGAAAAACAGAGTCCTCCAAAGCCTGGTGTTGGCTTCACGGTTAAGGTGGCTGGCTGAAGATCTTAGGGTCTTGAGTTTGAGCCACTGCCAGCCATTGAATTAACGCCAGGTGGGGTTATTGTTAACAGCTTGTCATCCTTCTGAGGATGGCAAATGAGTAACAATGCACTGGTAACAGAGGGCACGAAATTAGCAGCACAGTCATGCCCCCAGAAAATTATGCAACCAGCATCCACAGGCTGCACACGATAGCTCGCTCGCTTTGTCGGACAGCCAGTTCTGGGTAGAGTCTGGGTCGTTCCATTTCCTAATGATGGAGCTCACTGTGCTCTTAGGAACTTTCAACACTCCAGAAATTGTTTTATACCCTTCCCCAGATGTATACCTCCTCAAAATTCTATCTCGGAGCTCTACAGACAGTTCCTTGGACTTCTTTTTGCAGTTTCTGCTCTGGCATGAATTGTCAACGGTGGGACTGATATAGAAAAGTGTGTTTCTTTCAAAATCATATCCAATCAATGGAGTTGGTCACAGGTGGACTCCATTCAAGTTTTCGAGACATCTCAAGGATGACCAAAGCAAAATGGATGAAACTGAGCTCAATTTGGAGTGCCAGATCAAAGGGATTGAATACTTTTTGACTCAAGACATCTCAAGCTTTTCATTTTTTATAAAACTGAAAAGATTTCGAATAACATGTTTTCACTTTGTCATGACAGTGAATTATGTGGAGATCAGTGACCAAAAAATTTAATGTAATCCATTTTACATTGAGGCTGTGTGGAAGAAAGTAATTATATTCATGTACTCCAAATTGTATTTGTGCTGGTGTTTTATAAGTTTCCTTTTTTACAAGTCGAATAGGCTGTCAGTGTTCCTTCCCTTTAGCCAAGAGTCTTTTTCCCTGAATGTTGATAAAAGGAGTGTCTTGCTCTGGAACAAAGCGACCTGGGTTTATAACACCAACTTTGTTTTGATTACATCGTTTGCTTTTCACCGAGAAGACACGTATTGCATTTTGGAGTTCTTTGGCTAATGTTTAACAGCCCCTTCCACTCTCCCATGAAAGCACATAAATACCAGAAATTGTTATCTTGTTTTAGTGCAAGCACGTGAGGATGTATACCATCTCAGTGGGTTGTCCTCCAAGAGAGTCCAAGCACGTGAGGATGTATACCATCTCAGTGGGTTGTACTCCAAGAGAGTGCAAGCACGTGAGGATGTATACCATCTCAGTGGGTTGCACTCCTTGGGACTGGCCAAGTACCAAGTATAATAAAACTCTCTGATGTAATGTACTTTCATGTTCTGGCAAGTGAATTGATCGGTGTCTGTCATTTGAATAACAGGATTTGCATCGAGTCGGTTAAACGGTTGATTAAAAGTAAATACAGGACCAAATAAAACGTTAGGCAACAACTTCCACAACAAATGGGGGCTCGTCCGGGATGTACTAACTCCCAGCAGGCGGTCCATGGTCTGGAGGGACGGCAATCGCTTGAGCATGGTAAGCAGAGAGCGTTCACCCTTTTCCCTCTGACGGCCTGACTGTTCTTAACGGGTAACGTACATCGAACAAAGGAAAGTACATGTCAGAGTTTTATTGATAGAAAGAAGAGGATCTTGCGGAGAGAGTCCATTTTAAAGCAAACGATAAGTACTATAGTTGTTTTAGAAAAGTGCTGGAGGATAAGAGCAGTCACATAGATGGCCAGATGATAGCATAGCTCCGATGGCGCAGCCGCTCGAGGACGAAAAAGCGGGCGCAAAGGGAGGTGATGGCACAGTGCAAGAAGAGGCTCGACGAGGAGCCAGAGGAGTAATTAGGTTCCTCTTGGTGATAAAGGTCGGAGTGCAGAAGAAAATAGAGGCACTGCTGGGTGCGTTTCCAATGCGAGATTACCCAGGAGGTGAGGTAAACGAGCAAGGTAAATGGCTAAGTGGGAAACGAATAAGTGTTATGAATATTCATTGAGTTACCTGTTTGTATTTTGGTTTGTTGTATTGTATTGTGTGGAGGTGTTACGGATTTGTAAATGCAGTGATTTGCACGAAACGTTTTGTAGGGTGCAGGAGACGATTGACCGGCTGGGAGCATGGCTGGTGATTTGCTTTGAGATGCATGTGTTGCTGAGTGAGTGGAGAAATGAAAACTTGTGGGAATGCATGCGTGACGGGAAAATGGAGATTGAGATTGGTCGTCATTGTAGATTGTGAAGACTTTAGATGAGGTGAAATGCCCACACCGATTCCAGAGGAAAAACCATGATGAGTGACTGCACGTGCTGCTAATTTACAGTGCGGGGCGGATGTCATTTGTGTGGGAGTGTTTTTGCCGGATTGAGAGAGAGAGAGATAGTGTGTGTGTGTGTGTGTGTGTGTGTGTGTGTGTGTGTGTGTGTGTGTGTGTGTGTGTGTGTGTGTGTGTGTGTGTGTGTGTGTGTGTGTGTGTGTGTATTCAATTTTAGTGAAAATCTGAATTGAAAATGATATTTTAACACCTGAACAAGCTTCAGGCAGAGTTAAAACAGCCTGGCTGTGTCGTGGTTTGGTGCTGATAAAAAACACAAGGTCACGAATCTCCTTGAAATGGCTTTTTCACAGTTTGATAACTTTGTATGCATTTTTGGCTTGGTGTTTGTGGCGCGAGGGTCGCGAGCTGCCCTGTGCGGGCCGGCCCTCTCCACTGGGTCTGTTTGGGGTGGCATGTTCTCTCCACTGGGTCTGTTTGGGGTGGCATGTTCTCTCCACTGAGTCTATGTTTGAGTCTGAGCTTTCGCTGTGGAATTCGATTCATATGCAGATTCAGGAGGGTGGGGGCTGCGGTGTCAAAATGCGCATGCCGTTGGCAATGAAGGTCGAGAAACGTTTTCAAAAATTCGATTTGAATTGTAGTTTAAAATGTGAAGTCCACTTGGGAGATGACTCTCGCTAACACGTGAGGATTTGTTATTACTCAACCCAGCAGGTTTGAGTGCGAGGAAAGCTGTTATATAGGTCGTGTCAGAAATGTTTCCAAGATTTTGATTTGAGTTATTACCATTGTACTTAAAAGATGTGATCTAAATGTAGAAACGTGATTTGGAATGATTTTTTAAAATGATTTGATGATGTTTAGCACGTAGGGTGATTCACAGATAATCGATGATGCCCTCGGATGGACGTTGAACTCGGCGTACTATTTTATTAGTCTGACAATGTTTAAGTTGATAGATGAATGAATTCATGTTACCTTTTATAACTAGCGATATGCGTGCACATGCACGGGATAGCAGTACAACATAGCAGGTTGCAGACGACAGACCGTACACGGGGAATGACAAAAACACATTGTGGAAAATGCAAGCGGTACTATGGAACGCCAAGACTTCCCAAACATTGTCGGCATGTCCGCTAAGTGCCACAGCAATTTCATAGGGATCGTGTGACGGCGAGCCGAGTTTTTCGTGTGCAAGCTTGGTATTATAATAGAGATGATTGATCTGTTAAGAAAGTGCATCAGTTAGTGAAAAAAATGGGTTAAAATACAGGACAAAGAAATGTAACAAGCTCCACACTGAGCAAAATATAAAGTCTTTTGATCTACAAGCTTGTCTGCCAAGGTCAGCTGTCAGCATGAATAGCAGAAAGCAAAACATCTCTGATGGCTTTATATGTGCCTCTGGAGGTACTCACTGGGATTTATTTGATTTGTCAGATTCATTCATGAATCATTTATTGATTTTAAAAGAAAATTTTTAATTGTTTAGACCAAAAAGCTGTTTCAGAGAGATTGGATGAATAATGCACTTAAAAGGTGGAGTTTTAACAGAATGGAGAGAGGAGAAAGAGTAGCCAATCAGGAGAGAGACCAAATCTCCCATATCCCCCCCCCCCATGACTGTGACAAAGTTTGGGAAGGTTCGAGCTGCATGTGTGGACGGAGTGTTTGAGCTGCAATTTAAATGATATTCGCCTGATGACAAATTTTGACAAATGATGACAATTTTTTTACACCTGTTTAAAAAAAACAGTTTTAAACTATTTATTTGTTTTGATAAATGAAAATGGATTCGTAATTGAGAAGGTCAGAGGAAGTGAGAGATGGCTCGTGTATGTGAAGTTGGTTATATTGCAGCATATTGCTGTTTTGGTGAGAGAGAAGTGGACAAGATGGAAAATGTTGGAGATTTAAAATGTTGATGGAATTCCTAGTGGTGATGATAGTGATTGGTTGAACATTATTTTTCGATATATTTCAGAACCTAGAACACCAGTGTGTTTTTGACCTGTATGGTAGTGATGGGGATAATCTTATGGTCAAAACGACCAACAAGTGATACTCATGATAATGTTTGCATGTGATATTAATATTGGGGGGAAAAAAAACTTTTGTTTTGAGATTACAATTTGAGAATCCTTTTACCTAAGGACCTTGTCAATCTGTTAATTGAGGATAGGGAAAACTTCCTGAGAATTGAATCAAGATGATATAATGGCAGTTGCTCTGGAACTACTTGTAAATGAAACTGTAAATTGTTCAGCAGATGTGCATGTTAAATGGTAACTGTGCAAAATAGAATCGCTTTGGATTCGGTAATTGAAAGAAGTAGCTTACTTTTATATTTTTGTGTCGATAATGGAATATTTTTGGTGAAAAGAATTATTCATTGCAAATTGGAACCCTGATAAAGACTGTTGCTTTTTCTACATGGAAATAGCAAATGAGATGAATGATTTGAGAATACATACAACTGAGATTTCTGTATATTTTGGTAGTCATTTCGGGAAATAATAAAGAAAGAGATAAAATATTGATAATGCAAGTTGAATGCTTCTGCAAGAACCTTTGTCAATCTTGTTGAGATACGTGAGTCCATGACGTTTACTGATGGCATGTTTAATCGATGTTAACCTTGATTTTGTTTGTTTCGGAGTGTTGAGAGCAGTTAAAGCATGCAATGTACGATTTTGTCTCGTGAAGCTTTGGAAAGAACTTCCACCGAAAGATTGGACGATGGGGAGAACCCAGATTTGGGTGATTGGGCATTCAACACATGATCATGAAACTACCCCCTTCCTGAGAAGATAAGATGAGCAATGTGAAAAAAGAAAAGAAAAAACCCAGTGCGGAGAAGGTTGAGCAAAGTCTTAATGTTGCCGTTGTGTGGTGCCTGCCTGGAGGAATGTCCTCAGCCACACTCTCGATTGCTGCTCTGCAAATACATAGTGAACTTCCTGTGGTTGCTTCAATGCACGACGAAGGCCCTGAAGGTCCACACGGCGAGTCCGCTGCAACATGTGTTCAATGGTGCGGGTGGGGGGCTCGTGCTGCCATCGCGACTCTATCCAATGTGCACAGCTCATTTGGTGAATCAAACCTGATTGCACAAACTGCTGCTGCGGGGCCCCGGGCTGTGCTGGAGCTGGATCTCTGTTCACCTCTCGAGTCCTTTCCATCTCCTTCAACCCAGTGTCAGGCCCAAGCTCGTACTTGCCAACATCTACCTTCTCTTCAGCTCAAGGAGTGCTTCGACTGTGTTTCCCCTTGGGTGCTGATCTACACCCTGACGTGTTCAACTTCTGACTTCGGGTAGCAAGTCTTTTCAATGTGTGACACATGCTGATGAACAGGCCATAAATTAAATGGAAACACACTCACTCACCTTCAGATTATGAGACTGAGCACTCGCTGCCATTGTTGATTGAACATGTGTTACGAATATCTTTTCTCCTCCAGGAACGGGATGTGGTAATCATGTGTAATATAATTATTCAAAATTTTCCTTATAAGGAAAAAAGGGAGGAATTGTGGAAGAAAATAATTATATTAATGTACTCTAAATTGTAATTGTGCTGGTGTTTTATAAATTTAAATTTTATGCTACAAGTCGAATTGGCTGTCAGTGTTCCTTCCCTTTAGCCAAGAGTCTTTTGCCTTAAATGTTGATAAAAGGAGTGTCTTGCAATGGAACAAAGTGACCTGGGTTGATAACACCAACTTTGTTATGATTACATCATTTGCTTTTCACCTAGAAGACACGTATTGCATTTTGGAGTTCTTCGGCTAATGTTTAACAGCCCCTTCCACTCTCCCATGAAAGCATATAAATACCAGAAATTGTAATCTTGTTTTAGTGCAAGCACGTGAGGATGTATACCATCTCAGTGGGTTGCAATCCTTGGGACTGGCCAAGTACCAAGTATAATAAAACTCTCTGATGTAATGTACTTTCATGTTCTGGCAAGTGAATTGATCGGTGTCTGTCATTTGAATAACAGGATTTGCATTGAGTCGGTTAAACGGTTGATTAAAAGTAAATACAGGACCAAATAATACGTTAGGCAATAACTTCCACAACAGCTGCAACACAACAAAATGTGAAGGGGTGTGAACACTTTCTGAAGGCACTGTCTGGTCTTAAGCTGTTTCTACTAAATCCCACTGAGATTGATGTCATCACTTCCTCTGTACATGCAGAGTGTTATAAATACCTGGCAAGCTTTGTCACTGCATCGTGAGACCAAAAATGTGTTTTGTAAAAAATGAAACACTTAATTGTCCTTTTTGATGTATTCATGAATTGTTTATTTTTTGCTCACATCTGCTCTGCAAAATGTTTTTTTTTGTGAATATATTTTTGCAATGGAAGGACATAAAAGCAAAGTGTCAAGTCTGTCTCTGTCTGTGTCTCTCCATCAGCCAAGCCATGGGTGGTATTTGCATGTCGAAAATAATCAGTGAGTGTCAGTGAGTGTGTCAGTGAGTATCTCCTCTATAACTCCAAAAGCATGAAACCAAGTGGCACAAAACTTTGCAAGCACACCAAGGGAACCCCAAGGGTGTGTGTGAATGAAAACTGGATGTTGGGGTAAATTTAAACATTCCTTTTAAAGATAATTTAGTGGGTGCTCATTCCAGAACAAACAAACAAAATAAACCAATGTCACCCGCAGGGTGACCCGTATCTTGCCAAAAGGTGACCACGTGTGACTTATTTAAGGTCACACTGAGGTGAACAGAGCTGCTAACCACCAGGAGCGACTCCTTGAGGAATATCTGCCGATGAGAGATTCCGATGAGAATCGTTCTACAGAGTAACCATGAAAAATATGCGTTTGCCTCATAACGTCACCAAATGACGTCATAATGTCTCAAGCTTGACATATCTAGAAAGTACTCATCGAGGTGTTCAATTTGAGGTACTACACGATATGGTTCCTAAAACTTGAAAATTTGACCTTGGGGTCAAATATGTTTGACCTGAGGCGCTAATCATGAAGATCAAGGCCAATCGACACCAAAAATTAATCAGCTGAGCGCCAGACCATGAACGATATTCCCATGAAGTTTGAAGACGATCCGATCAAAATTACTCAAAAAATAAGGGTTTCGTCGACTCCCCTGATTTGCGACAAAGTGACCTTGACCTTCAAAATTTTGTGGACTGAAAGGGACCTCTATAGGCCTCTGATATGCGAAGTTACAAAAATTTCCAATGATAACTGTGCTATGCAGAATTTTTTGTACGTGATTACAGACAAACAAACAAACAAACAAAAAACATACACACTGACTAACATATCTTGCAAAACTTCGTTTTGGCAAGATAATAAACCTTTCAGAAATGATGGCACACCATCTTGGTCAGCCTTCTGTCACATCGCTGGTTTAAACCGGCATTTTTTTCGGCCTGCTCAAAGATACCTTAACTTGGAAGAATGATCACCTCTCATGGATTAATTAAAGTGCTGTCTGTATTCAAAATCTGGCTTCGGATTTGAGGATCCAATGTTGTGGACTAAATAACTTTCAAAATATGGAGTTAAATCCGAAAAGTAAAAGAAATCAGCGATTCTTTCAACTAAGTGTATTTATTTATTTGAGAAAGGCAGTCATCCCTCCTTTTGCCGTGTCGTCTTAATTAATGCCTCTCGAGAATACAGTGTCACTCCACCTAGACCTGCAATACTTGTCGGAAACCCAAACATATGAAAAATGTTTTTAAAATTCCCCCTGTATGAAGAACCCAGATTGCATCCATTTTGAAGTAGTAAAGAAGTGTGGATGGCCGTTCTGGATCTGGCGAACATTAACAGCCATTTGAACCAGAAGCATTCCTGACTGCAAGGCAGTTCTGAGATTTTAAAAAGAGAGTGAGAAATACTCATAGTATTTTGGATTGGCTTTGGATACGAGGATCTGATCTCGTGGACTAAATCTCAAGTGAAATCTGAAAATTTTAAGAAATCAGCAATTCTTGTAAACTCAGTATAATTATTTATTGATTGATTTAAGAAAGGATATCACCCCTCTTTCTGCTCTGTCGTCTTAATTCACATCTACATTGGACAGGGTGTCACTCGAGTGGGACCTGCAATACTTGGAGGAAACCCAAAGATTTGAAGGATCTGTTTCTTAAATTCCCTCTTGAAATGGGGAAGGGGTGGGGATTGGCATGTTGGATCTGCCGAACATTTGAACCAGAAGCATTCAGAACCTCTGCAAGGCGGTTCTGACATTTTTAAAAGAGAGCAGGAAATCCATAAAGTATTGTGACAGCTGTGGAAATTTGCAATACACCAGAAAGGTCCTCAGGTTAGATATATCGATAAGTTCATGTGTAGTTAGTCCACACCTGTTGATTAAAGGGAATATGTGTGATTCATCCGGGCTGCGACGCTTTTCTTTCTCTATCGTTAATTTGGACCAATAATCACCCAACAACTCAAACACCACCACCTTCGCTTCTTTACCTCCACAACTCCATCCCGCAAACATCGCTTCACCGCCATTCCCAAACGACGTCCGCCAACAAACTCAAACCATCCACAGCAAACCCCCACCACCTTCGCCTTTCTCCTTCCACAACCAACAACCACACCACCTGTCAACACCGAACGTCGTGCTGCCCAGGGCCCGTTCGGTGATTCTTGCCAAACGCGTCGAGCCGCAAGTACAAATGGACTCCTTTTAGAAGGGAAATCGGATCAGGGGAGGCTCACACCCCGTTTTTCTCCGTCCAATGGGCGAGCGTCGGGCGGTGTGGCCCCGCCCCCAAGCGAGATGCATGTGGACTCCTTTTTGGAGGGAAATCGGATCAGGAGGAGCTCACGCCCCCTTTTTGCCCGACCAATGGCTGAACGTCGGGTGGCGTGGCCCCGCCTCCAAGCGCGTTTTGATCCGTGAATCTACATACACGCTCCTCCCCCGGTCTATAAAGACGCGAGCACAAGGCGACTCGCGTGTGCTGTGTTGGGCTGGCTGGTCAAGTGAAGACGGAGGTCGTGGAGTCTGAGTCGTGTGTTTGCGGGGATCGGACGGCGAAGGGGACGGAGCTCGGAGTTGAGGTCGAGGGACGAGTCGCAGAGTGAAGCAGGGACGTGGAAGAGGGCTCAGCGGCGAGAGTTTGCCGGAGTCAGTGCGGTCCCAAGGCCCCGCTTGCGAGATGGAGCGTCTGCCATTCCCCTCTCTCCACCCTGAGCATCCACAATTTCCCCTATCCACGCTGAGATAGCGCCGGTAACCCCGTCCGCTCCCCGCCCCAACCGTGGTGTGGACCAACCAACACGTGCCTGTGCAACGCACACCGAAAAGAGCTCACAGACCACGCCAGGGGCACGGAGTCAGGCACGTTACACTAACATTGCGGCTAGCCCGCCGTCGCGCCACGAGGGCGCGGGTAAGACCCCTTCGGTCTCGTGGACCTAGCCGCTCACCCAGGTCCCACGTACATTTGGTCCATGGACCTGTCTGCCACCTTGCCTATGAGGGTGGCTTTTATTTGCTTTTTGTGTAAATGTGTGTGTGGCGCCAGTCTTTTAAGTAAACCTGAATAAGTGCTTGTACATTGCTTTATTCGGTTGTAGCTCTGCATTGCTTTCATTGTTTGACTGTATACGTGCATTTTTGTATGGCTGTAAAATACGTGCTTGTCTGAGAGTGAAATAAATGTGCTTGTCAAATTTCTTCCCGTTTCGTTGCGTCCTTTCCTTCGTTTTAAAGTGCCATCTTGCATCACGGAAGGGATTGGTAGTGGGTTTAGACACCCAGCAAGTAATCTGAACCATCGAGGTTGGCGATAGCTCCGCTCGGTTATCCCCTGAGCACGAAACGAGCCGCTTAAGCGGTTCGTGTCCGGAGGCGACCTGCGGCATGGTACAACTCCTCGGCACGCTACCCGCGCGGGTACTTTGGTATATCGACATTCGGCGATTCACCCTATTTCGCGCGGGTAGAATGCGGACTGGGTTGTGGTGAGGTTAAACCCCCACCCATAACTGGCTGCTGGCGGTAGTTCCAGGAGGGTCACGACTGAATTGCCCGTCCCGGTGGGCGAGGGGGCTGCAATTAGAGTTACGCGGCCGATCGCACGCCAGGCGGGCCACAATTCGTAACATTGGTGTCCGGGAGTGGGATTCAAATCCATCCCACCTCCAACCAAATTTACGGAACCGGACCCCCCCCCCCCCCGTTCCCCCCAAATTACGAGCGAGCCAAATTTAATCCTTTACGAGAAATAAGATGGAGTTTCAAGGCAAGCGGGTGCCGGGGGTAGAAATGAACATGTGTAGCAATGTGTAGAATCCATGGCTCAGGACGAAAACCCCGAGCAGGAAATGCTGGTTGTACAGGGCGAACTCCCCCAATCAAACCCAGAGCCTGAAATGGGTGCGGCAGCCACCGCGGTATATGACACCTCCCCTCCCTCTCTCCGCCAAAACCCCCCGGTCCTTGCCGAATCGGCTCAGCCGAGTGCACCCGACATGGCCCAACTATGCGCCATGCTGGCGGGAATGAACGCGAATATGCAACAAATGCAAAGCGGAATGAACACGAATAGGAAACAAATGCAAAACGAAATGAAGGTGAATTTTAAAGAAAATGCGAAAGAAATAAAGGAAGAGATGAAAGAAGAGATGAAAAGACTGTGGGGTGAGATGCAGCGCGTGGGGCGATGCCTGCAGGCGGGCATAATGGCGGCGCCACGTGCTGGAGCGAACCATAGATGTTTTGGGGACCGTGCCGGGTTTACGCAGCGGCGAGCGCGAGGTCCGTGCTGTGCAATGCACGAGGCCGCCACATGCGTGCCTGCGGGAGTGAAACCCGGTCCATAAACGCCAGCGGTGGATATTTCTGATCCCGCGGACGGTCAAAGGGTAGGCTGGATAACGGATTTGGACCGGATGGGTTCTCCACGCGAGTGTGTGTGTGAAGCTCCAACGGGCAGAGCACATGTGTTCGTGTG
Organism: Eptatretus burgeri; assembly: GCF_056783735.1. Lineage (NCBI taxonomy): Eukaryota > Metazoa > Chordata > Myxini > Myxiniformes > Myxinidae > Eptatretus > Eptatretus burgeri. The sequence continues at coordinate 138,846,308 of NC_140964.1, forward strand.
GGGAACCCCTCGAAACGCGAGGCTTGTTTGTTTTTTTTATGCGCAAGGTGATGTCATGGCTGCACGTGGGGTTGGAATCCGGCAGGAGGGTGAATCCCTGCCGGATGGTGCCATCAAAGAGGGACGAGGGACGAGGTACACTTGCAGCTGCCATGACGTCACGGGCAAATGCAAAGAGCGCAGGTTGAGAGTTGCCGCGCTGGTGCTACGCGAAAAAAAAAAAAGCAAGCCTCACTTCAGGTGAACAGAATTCCCTGGGCAAGGGGTGGATGATCCCTTTCTCCAGGGCACAGGATACAACTAGTTAGGCGGAAGGGTTAGTGATAGCTGGACTGGCTTCATGGAGCAGGGGTAAGTCCTCATGGAGCCCGTGGAACGGATTAGGTAGAGGGATGCAGTTTAGATTTAGGATGGAAGATGGGGTTTTTGAGGATTTGGGGACAGTGACAGACTGTGGATGTGTAGATGGGACGTAGTTCAGCTACGTAGTGTTAAAAGGAACGTGCTGTAGTTTAAGAGACGATGTGGGAGCACGAGTTAGTTCGGGGATGTAGTCAGCAGGATGGCAGAAATCAGCGAAGTGTGAGTTGAAGAGCGGAAATGTACTTGGTGAGTGAGTGAGTGAGGCCAGCGAGCCTGTGGGTATGGAGTGAATGTGGAATGCATGGTGCGATGAGTGATTGGGGGGAGGAGTGATTCCCACCCAAGGGACCCCGGGGTCAGAGTAAAGTGAGTTCATGGGTTAGTTAAATTGACAAAATGGAAGTCGTTTTGTTGTTGGTGGGGAAGTAGGCTCGATACCCATTTGGAGGGGTGCAGGAGCCCTGTTGACGGGCTGAGAGCGTGGCTGCGAAAGGTGAGTATCGCTGAGTGGGTACCCCGGGCACCAGGCTAGTTGGCCGCAGTAGGCCAATGGCCCAGTGGGGGCCGGGATAGCATAGTGGACACGGGTGCGCCCCCATGATGTGGGGGCCCGCGGCGCCATTGGCCGCGTGGGCAGTGTCGTGGGCACGGGTGACCCTCGGAAAGGGGCCCAGGGCGCCAGCCTGCCACGTGAGCGTTTCAGGGGATTCGCCATGGAGGGCACTCCCCGGTGTTTAGGGAGCTGGTAGGCTCGGAGGCAGTGTAGTGCCCGGGGGTGCCATCGTATAGTTCCTGCCAAGGGAGCCACGCGTCCCAGCCATGAGACCGTGTGAGGACATGGGCGGAAAACTTGAGGGCGAGGCCTGAAATTTGCGAGGACACCAACACAGGTGACGGGAATCTGGGTTGATAGAACCAATAGTTTTAGCGAGAGGTGCTTTTTGAAAGCCCCAGGGTAGTTCAAAAGTTAAATGGATAGGGTAGATAGGAAGTGTATTCCTCCGCACCATCCATCCCTTCACTCTCGTTGTGGGCCGCTGGACCCACTTTGGGTTAGATCGCTGAACTCCGAGGAGGCAATCCTGAGGCTTGAGTTGGGCCTCGACACAGGACGCTCGCTCTCCCTTATTCCCCTCCATGAATGGAACGTAGGGGTTGGGAGTAGGCTAGCAGACGATAGGTTAGTCGAACAAGGACGATAAAGGGGGTTCGGAGACGGATTATAGAGGAAAGTAGAAAGTAAAAATAAAAACAAAAAAATAAGTTGTGGCTAAATTGAGTTTTACAAATTAAGGGGGCGGGTCGGTACAGAGACAGGCAAAGGCGATTGGTTGTGAGGGAGACTGTAGGGTAGGTCCGAGCCTGCCTTCTGAGTGGCCAGCACCACCGCACTCCCTCCATCTCAAGGAAAAGGCTGGCCAACTTCATCTACCAGCTGTGACTGCAAGGCCTGTGCCGGTCGATCATCTGCCGGCTGTTTGCTTGCCTGCTCACCTTTGCCATGCCATGCCTGCTGCCCTTGTTTCATTTTGCCCCGTTCTGTTCTGCATTTCCCCGCACCTTGTTCATTACCATGTGCGCCAGGATCGTCGCGCAGTTTGCGAGGACTGCCCTGTTGGCAGCTACAACACGGGCCTGAAGTGGCGGCCCGTGCACCGTTTGTTTGTTCACTGCATTCATTTTAAGAAAGGGGAGGCCTTGGACTGCGCTTAAGCAGCCTGGCTCCCTGCTTGTGACTTTTACTCTTTTTTTCCAGAGTTCATTGATCCTGGGCCATGGTTTGTGCAAATTTATAAGTTGTTAAGTTGTAATTGTACACGAGTGCGCCCCCGGCATGTTTGTCTTAGCGCCGGCAATTTATTTAAGTCGTCTGTATGAGTGGGTTCGTTTAGTTAGTTACTCAGCCCGTAGGTTATTTATTTTGGGGACACGAATACACCGAATGTCGCACTCAGGGATCCGAAGGTAAAACGTATTAGGGGAGAACGACACACGAAAATTCGTCGACTCGGGACGTGTCTGTAAAAAAGGGAGGGGGTAGTGTTACGGCTGTGGAAATACGCAATACACCATAAAGGGTCCTTAGATCAGTTATGACGCAAAGTTTATGTGCAGATAGTTCCCCACCGTTGTTTAAAGGGAATTTGTGCGATTCATCGGGCTGCGACTCTTTGAGATAGCCGTTTTTCTGTTCTCTCATTATTTTGGACCGTCCGAAGACTTCAAACGAAGGCCCCGTGAAAGGCCTACAAAGGCGCGCAAGTTTTCCCGCCTTTTTTGCAGCGCCGGGGCTGACGGGAGGAGCTGCGAGAGCTCGCTGAAGATTGGTAGATAAGGAGTGTGAGGCGGCCGTGAGGAGGAAAAGCCCCTTTTCGAGGAGCTTCTCGAAAGGGCTAGAGGAGAGGCGGAGCCAAAAAGGTGGTGGAGCGAAGGGGCGGAGCCCCGCGCTATATAGGGTGGACCGCGTGCGGGCTCGGCCTCTCTCCTGCCTGGATCATAGTGTTGGATTCTTCCTCTCTTTCCGTTGATGTCACTCTCTCCCTTGGTCGCCAAGGTCTACGTCACTCTCTCTCTCTCTCTGGTCCGAAAGCCCTCTTTGCCTCTCCTTCTTCTCGGTGCAGCGCTCTCTCTCTCTCTCCCTCCCTCTCTCGGTCCTGTGCTCGTGGTCCGGCGAGTGGCCTGTTGGTGGAGACGAGGACGGGAGGCGCAGCAGTGCCGGCTGTCTGGTGGACCTGCGCGTCCGGACAAGGGGTGCCGGAGAGGGTTCGCTGGCCGCGTGGGAGGCTGGAACCAGGCGCGACCACACTGACGGTCATGGGAGAGAGACTGGACGACCACTAAAGGGAGGTCTTTTCTTTTGTTTGTGTGTGTGTGTGTGTGTGGGTGGCACCGTGTCCGGCAAGTAAACCTGTGTAAGTGACTGTACATCATCGTAGTCGGTAGTAGTACTTTCTTTGTCGCTTGTATATTAATTGCATAATTCCTTGCTTGTGTTGTGTGTGTAATATGTGCTTGCTCTAATAAATGTCCTTGTGTGAAATGTATCCCGTTCGTCGTCTCTTTCCCCATTGAAAGTGCCATCTTGAATCGCGGAATAAATTAGTAGTGGGTTTTGAACACCCGGGTAAAGAAGAGAATCTGATCCGTCAAGGTCGGCGATAACACCGCTCGGTTATCACTGTAGCACGGAACGGACCGCTTAAGCGGTTCGTTTCCTAGGCCAAGCCGCGGTGAGGTACGATCGCCCGGTCGACCACTCGCGCAGGTACTTAGGTAGGTCGAATTTGGCGAGCAACCCGATCCTGCGCGGGTGGGCAATTGGCACGATCATGGTGAGGTTAAATCCCCACCTGTGACTGGCTCCTGGCGGTAGTTCCAGGAGGGTCACGACTGAATTGTCTGTCCGGTGGGCGAGGCGGTTGCGATTGGAGTTACGCAATCGCTCGCATGCCAGGCGGGCCAGAATTCGTAACAATAAATAAAAATATATGTTGTGATTATATTGGAGATTATACAGACATATTAAAGTGATGATATAATACACATGTGGACGCGCGCAAGCACACACACACACACACACACACACACACACACACACACACACACACACACACACACACACACACACACACACACACACACACACACACACACACACACACACACACACACACGCGCGCGCACACACACACACGGCTCCGTTCCACCTTCTGAAACCCACACATGGAGAGAACAACCAACACACATGTAAATTCACTTTCACTGTAATTCTCTCACACAGATACACCATGAATTACAACTTTCCTGGAAGATAAATTTTAAGGTTCATCTTGTTCAATCATCTGAAAAACGAGATTCGTGCTTTGATGAGAAACGTACACGACAATGAAAGGAGGGGGGAGGGGGGCAGGGTGGCGAGAGACAGCGTGGCGGGAAGGGGGGGACACAGTGTGGCGGGTGCAGATCGACATGGTGGGGGAGGGGATGTGGGGACTGTGTTCATGACGTTCCCAGTGAGTTGTAGAATTCCAGAATAATTTCCCTGACGAGTCCAACATCCCTGACACGGAATGTCCCCCGAAGATTAACGAGGAATGTTACATTTTCGACCCACACGATGTTTGGGAGTTTTTAGATGATGAATCAGGTTTTTATCTCCATTCAGGTGATGAAGGTTAAATATCCCACGGAACAGGTAAAGTAGGTAATTTGTACCTCGTTTCACCTCCTCATTTCGAGATAAAATTGGATTTACAAGTTAATAACAAAAAGGTTTCTGGTAGTTTTGTAGTTAAAAGGAAGAATGAGGTTTAATCCTCGCTGTACGAAGTTTCGTGATGATGATTAATAAACAACGTGGAGAATAAAACAAAAAGAGTGAAAAACACCTCATTAAATCAACAACCAAACACCTCAACAAACATTGAATAAAAACTCCTTTAACTTCCCTTCGTTTCCGTCATGAAGGAACAGAGAATTATTTTATATTTAAATTACCGTTTCCCTCTCTCTCTCCTCCTCTTCACATCATTTCCTCCCCGACCACGAGGACCCGGGTTGGAGAGAACAAGGTCACAGGAACATGAACCCGGAAGTTCTTCCTTCTACTTCCGGTTAACTCACATCATTCTTCTTCTTCCTTTTCCTAATCACTTTTATTGTCCTTTCAATCACTGATCTCCATTACTGTCGTCGACAACTCATATTATTCTTCTTCTTTTTGTGTTTCATGACGCGATCAGAACCTCGAGGCCCCATTAAACCCCATGAACCCAAACTCATCGATTCCAGTCAAATATATAAAATAAAACAAGTCACAGAGTTTATTCTGTTCGCCTCCATTTCCTTGATTAATTTTAAGACCGATTTTCAGAGTCGATGGAGATTCTGGATCAACTGATAAAGTGTATCCGGTTCACCCGACCAGGGGATCCCGAACTCTGGAACACAGAGTGAAACACGTGATCTGGTTCTCCCCTCTGAGGACATTGAGTGAGAATGTGTTCCAGATTCAGTTCTCAGATCCACGATGCTCTATATATACCACACACCTGGACACCTCGGCTGAAGCTCAACACCCCTGGGGTATTGACGGTGTTCGCCCCGTTTATTTAATACATTGCAAAAACCGATTTACAGAGTCGAGGGAGATTTTGGCTCACATGGCAAAGTGTATCCGACACTCCTAACCCGATGATCCCCATTTCTCGGGGAGTGTGGAAAAGGGACGATCTGGGTTCTCCGTACCGAGGACATTGAGTGAACATGTATTTCAGATATTCAGGAACCTCACAGCGCCCACAGAACCCCGTCGGGTGACATCCTGTCCTATCACATGTGAATTGGAATGAAGAACATAATGTCCGAGTCTGAATCCATAAAGGATTCATTGGTCTCTTGGGGAAAGTCGACGAGACGAGACCGAGGATCCGACCCAAGGGTTCACCTTGTATCACCATCTCCCCTCGGTGAAGATCTCCCACAGAAATTGACATTTTCTTTTTTTCATGCTGATCATAATTCACATTCACAAAGGGCGGACGAGCTCCTTGTGAGCCGACGACCATCCATATCTAGTTCCTAACAGTGTCTTCGGACGTCCTCCTGCAGTTGGGTTACTGTTTTTATTTGGAGATTGGTGGCAGGATTTACACTCCGTCCACAGTAAATCCCTTCATTCCGCAAAACATATGAAAAGCACAAAAACAAATCTGAAAACCCACTCCGTGGGAGCACCTGCTGTACAGGTTCCCTTCGCAGGGCAACTTACCGGATAACAGGATTGGGGCAAAGACTTCGAGACCCCCATTCTTTCTTTAACGATAGGAAGAAAACCACGGGGTAACCTTCCCGGGTCAGATTGTGGGAGTGTGTGTCAGGGTGGTGCTGAGGTCCACCAGACTGATGACCTCCTTGGGTGAATCTGAGGAGGTCCCTTGGGGTGGGTGCCTCAAATGCCCAATTCCTCAGAGAGGATGATCACCTGTCTCTGTTATCATCTGAGCTCAAGCATTTGGACATCAGTATTGCAGCACTCTCTGAGCTTAGGAGACCAGATTACGGAGAGATCATGGCGGGTGGTCACACTGCCTATTGGTTTGGACGCTCTGATGGTTACTATACCCAAGGAGTTGTCGCTGTGTTCAATAAGCTGACTCCAATGATAATTGAGGTAACACCGGTAAACAAGTGTATTATGGGACTGAGGATTCGTCACTCCATGGGTGTCATTTCCCTGGTCTCTGTAGATGCTCCAACTAAATCGCATGATCTCACCATGAAGGACGAATTCTTTACCACGCTCAAGTCTGTGGTTGATCAGTGCCCCAGGCGAGATACTCTTCTTGTCTTGGGGGATTTCAATGCATCAACTGGAACTGATAGGGATTGTTGAGACGTGTGCTCGTCCTCATGGGTCTGGAACTGTGAACCAGAATAACACCAAGTTCCTTCACTTTGCAAGAAGTCATGGACTAAGGGTGGCTCATTCACGCAGCGACGTGCTGCTCCGCCACATGCCCCCATATCTGACCTGACCTGATCATAATTAGGCTTGAGAGTTCTGACAGGTCCAGAGGGATTGGGGTTTCAAAATTTGACCTTGGTGCCCATTTGGCTGCCTGATCGCAGGCTTGTTTTTTTGATGATGTCATAATTGTAACGTCGGACGATTTATCCAGTCAGTCTGAAAATTTGAAGATCATCTCGGGATAAATTATATGGTGGGAAGAAATTGATGACGTCATTGGTCATGTGGTTTGGTAGCGATGATTTTATTTTATTTTGAAGAATAAACATTTGAAAACTTCTGCTTCAGAACGGCTTGACAGATCAAGAGGAAACTTCACCCACATGTTCCCCTAGCCTTGGGCACACCAGGGTTTCGCAAATGATTTATGTCACATCATCTGGCAGCAACATTGGATGGAACCGTCCATCCATCCATTGGGACCACACTATGTGCAGAGCATTGGTGCTGTCTTAGCAGTCTCCTTGGCTATTGGGCACAATCCTGGATGGGTCACCACTCCAACACAGTATACAACCATGCTGGCACTCATTTTTTGCCAACCTCAGAAGGATGACAGAGTCAACCCCACCTGGTTATGTGCACATTCAACAGCCGAGTGGGATTTGAACTCAGGATCCTCAGAATATATTGTTATATTGTTGCAGAATATATTGTTGCAGGCCGGGGGTCAGGTGAGAAGACCACGAGGGGGGAAAGCTATCTCGGGTTCCCACCAGACTCCCCGGAATTGTAGGCCGTCGCACATGGATAATTACGTGACGCGGTGGGTCGCTAACCCGACCGTGAACGCCAATGACTCAATCGCATGACCGAGGGTCCCCCCATCTATGGGTTAACTGGATTACCTAATTAATCACGTGATTTAATTACCAGGAAACACGCCCTCAGTGCGCCTTGTCCGAACCGGATCACTTTAACGGATTGGATGCAGCCGAGGAACACTGCCAAGGACGTACCGGCTATGAGGAACGGATCGTTGGGAATAAAGTCCCAGCTCAGTTAGGATACGGACCATGCTGGATCAATGAAAGAACAGACAAACATGAGCTGGGAACATTTATAATAATAATAAATTTACAAGCAAGCGAGGAAAAGTATGTCGTACAGTGAATAGTTTTATTGGTGTGTGTAATGTAATGCACGCACACACACACACACACACACACACACACACACACACACACACACACACACACACACACACACACACACACACACACACACACAATCCGATGAAGAGGAGTTAATGAAGACAAAAAGGAGGAGAGGAGATGAGGCTAACAGTCTCTGAATTCCTTGGACGATTGCCCGATCGCGCCACCAATAAGCTTTGGGGGGATGCTCCGCTGGACGATATCTCCCTGACAGTTGGCACGGCGTTTCTTGCTTCGTGGCACTTCATGCAGCAAGCGTCGTCCAGATAATGAGATGCGACTGTCGGGCGTGAAGGGAGGGACTTGGGTGGAGAAGGCGGAGTCGAGAGTGAGTGGGCAGAATGGTCGGTGGGACCAGGTTGGTGGGTGGAGTCAGCGACATGCAGGCGGAGAAGTGGAGGCAGAGTCGCAGAGATGATGGCAGGTGAAGAAGGCGGAGGCGCAAGCGAATGCAAGGAGAAGGCGAGTTGGAGATCCAGCGCATCAGAGAGCGAGAACGGCTTCACCATCCGCCTTTTATAAATCCCGCAGTGAGGGGCGGGGGGCCACCCCAAAGTGATGCGTCGTCACCTGAATCAGGTGCTCTGATTGGCCCCAGCCCCCGCGCGGCCCGGCCGCGATAGCCAGAAGTGGCTCCACTCCACTTCCGGAAAGATGGCCCCAAGCTGTGAAATCATCTCACTCTGACCTCACGACATGATATGCATTGCCCTGCCCTGAACTTTGCGACATGAATTGCCTTGCACGAACTCCCGGACCGTGCCCTGATGACCGGCCGAGGGTCGTGTCGGCACCGCATACCCGTCCGGGCACCCCCAGCTAGAGCAAGTCAATGTGCCTACTCCATGATGTGCCACACGGCCCGAGCTGTACAGCATGCCCCTGCCTAATCGCGGCTTTGCTGGCCGGAGAGGTGAGAAGGTAAGATGTTATGGCAAACCCATGCACAGACGGTAAGATGTGTCCATTCGTGCCCTGCTCTGTACGATAATAAAGTGTCACGAGCGGCACAGGGGCCTGCCTTCGAGCACGTTCTACACAGTGTGCACAGATCCGTCATTAAGCACATGACCAGCGCTCGCGTTCGCCCGATTCTGTTATCCTGTGCACGGGGCCAACTCCGATCTGTGTCAGGCATTGAGGGGAACGATCGGATATAATAATTATATGGAGGTTTGGAATGAAAAAGGAAATAGATATGTGTCAGATGGAGAAATGGAGGGAAAAGAAGATGCCGAAATAATCCAGAAATACGTTGAAAAGTACACGACACCCTCAACATGGTGTGGTTGTCGTTTTTCTCTTATCGGCCTCTGACGATGTAGCTATAGGCACCAGGCTACTCGCCACGCTCTTGCCGATATTGGGGTACAAATGAAGTTTGTGGTGCAAGCAAACCTAGCGATGAGATCCCCGCAACAGACGTCCCATTTGACGTACCAGACAAAAGGGAAGGGGCTATCTCAACATATATTGATGGAATAACTGTCTTGGGACCACTATATGTTGGATGCCATTGCCTTGGAGGCATGCAGTTCCCAGAACCGCAACAATATGTTGTAAATTTTAACCTGTTTGGATGCATGGTCTGGCAGCCATGATTATTTAATATTTTGAATCTGGGTGCAGGGATTTATATCATAGTGTGTGTGTGTGTGTGTGTGTGTGTGTGTGTGTGTGTGTGTGTGTGTGTGTGTGTGTGTGTGTGTGTGTGTGTGTGTGTGTGTGTGTTTGCGTTTGCGTGTCCTCCCCAACTCCAATACCGTAAAACATAGTAGCCTGAAGCTTTTCAAGCATCCTCAGGGAACTTCAAGGAAGTGCCTGAATGAGAATTGAGTGTTTGGGTTAATTTAAACACTTCTTTTGAAGATCCTTAACACCCTTGTTTAATTATTCTTTATCAAAGCTCATCCTTGGTCACATGGCTTTCCCTCACTGGGGACTTCATTTGTCATTTCTGTTGGCCTGCTCAACAATGGCTTGACTTGGAACAGGCCGCAATGATTTATTGACGATAAAGTGCTCAAATGTTTCTTTCACTTTCTTCACTCATATTGTTGCGAATCTGGAAGCCATGAGCACACAGACATTCAGGTTCCAATAGCTCAGTTATTTCGATAAGTAAATGTGAATAGATAGCTCCCCGTTCCTAGTCTAATGGGAATTAAATGTTCATGCGCTGTGATTTAGTCTTATAGTTAGGATTTTTACGTCAACGCCATCTTCAGCAACAATGCTCTGCTCGCGGCATTCTCCCAGAGCTCGCCAGCAAGCTTGTGCGTGTCAGTATGTACATGGGCGGAGTTCACGAAGGCCTGATGTCTCTCTCGCAAATCCTCGGTAGATCGGGGATGGGGTGGCCGTAAGTGGGTCGAAGGGCACAGAGCGAGCTCCGAGAGAAGCACAGCCTCTGCGGGGGGCGGAGAATTAAAACGCCCGTCATGCCCCCGACAAATGATGGAGAGACAACGGAGTTCCCCGGCGAATGACGTGCGCGGAGGGGTGAGACGCGTTCCCCCCGCCCCGATGAGGGGCGAGCAGAAATAGACGGGACAGGCGGTGGAAAGAGGGTCATCTGGGTCTTGATCGTCTTCTTCTTCTTCTGGTGGTCGCCTGGTCTCCTGCTCGTTTTTGGACCCGTGTCGCCGCTCCTGGACTCGTGTCGTTGGTGGTCTTCTGGCTCTCGTCTCATTGCTGGCTCTGGGTGCATTGCAGCGATTCCTCACCTCGTCTCGCCGGTGCCTGGATTTGGCTTTCCTCTCGCTGGTGCCCGGTCCGAACCAGCTCGAAGACCACACGAGGTGGACAGGTCCGAGGCAGAATCTGGTCTTCAGCTCGCCCTTTCCCTCCAAGCTGGAGGCCTCAATAAAGACCACGTTGGGTCCATTTATTTTGTGCGTGTGTGTGTGTTTGTGGCGCCAGTCCATTAAGTAGCCATTGTTAAGTGCCTTTGCTGTACATTATTTGCTTTGCATTCTCGATAGTCAGATAACTCTGCTTCTTGCGTGCCCCCCTGCCCCATTATAAATAAACCCATGTGTTAAATGTATCGGTTCGTTTTGTGTTTCTTTTATTGGTTTAGCATGGTGCGTGTTGGAGAATTAGCCAGGCTGTTGCCACTGTAAAGGGGACATGTGGACCAACGGACCTCGGTGATCATCCGCTCGGGTCGCACACGGTTCGAGCACGCTAGTGGCTCGTTCCGTACGGGTGCCGTCGAGGGTGTCAATACTCGGTAACTCGCCACGTGGATCTCTAGGTATTTTGAAGATTGGCAAATAACCCTGTACCACATGGCAGAATTATTGACGATTCACGGTCCGATAAGGGACCCGTACCTTTCGGAGTTTTCCGAAAAGATACGATCTAAATTCCGGGTGTTCGGTGGAGCTGACTCCACTGCTCCATCTAGCGGTCATGCATACAGCCGATACCCGGCCCTGCAACATTGGTGTCAGGAGTGGGATTCGAACCCCTCCCTCTCCATGAAATTCACGGATTCGGGTCAGGGGTGGAGGGAGCGAACCTCCCAGTTTTCCCCAAATTACAAGCATTTTAAATTATCTTCCCGACACGCGACATGTCTAACCAAGACGAGCTGAAACAGGTGGGTGTAGAGATAAATGTAGGTTTAAAGGAATCCGTGGCTCAGGAAAACACCCGTGAGGAAAAGACATCCTTACCCCAGGGTTGGGAGAAGTGACGATCCCATTCATCTGGTTATTTTTATGACTACAACTGCACCATTAAATGTAGTCAGTGGGAGCGGCCAGGGCAGGTGACAATGCGGCAGGTCATGGAGGTAATGGAACAAGCAATGAAGCGCAAGGATTGGAGTCTGGGAACAATGGCAGATGATTTGAAAATGCTCCAAGATTTTGCAAATGGGACCAGGACTCGACCTGAAGAAATTACCGAGTCGAAGGGGAGTGTGGCGGCTGTTCAGACCGTGATGACGGGTGAGGAAGAAGTGACGGAGAAAATAATGGCGATTGGACGAGAAGCGCATGAACTCAGACAGAGGATGACAAGCAATGCTGCCGCGACAATTATCGGGGAAACTAAAAAACTCGGACAAGAGGGGATGGTGAAAGAATTAAAGGAGGTGACGGGGATGCAGGAAATAAAAGAGACAAAGGAGGAAACAGCAGAGACGAAAAGCGAGGAAGAAACGGAAATAATAAACGAGGAGACGGAGACGCAGATATTAAAAGAGACAAAGGAAGAAACTAATGAACACAAGGGGACGACGGAAAAATTCACGGAGACAAACGGAGACGCAGGAGATAAAGGAGGGAAAACCAGAGACGCGGGAGGTAGAACAGGAAAACGTGAATGAAATATGGGGAAACAAAGATAAAGAGCATACAGACGTAGGATTAGTGAGGGACAATGGGGATGAGCTTGGGGAATGTATTGAGACGTGATGCAAGAGGCAGGATGGCCTCCTTAAGGAACAAAGGGAGACGCTGTGCTCCCCTGAGGCAGATCGCGACGAGGTGCGTCCGGTCGAGCCGTGTGAGGTAGAGGGGATGAGTGCTGTGAATGGGTATACACGGAGCTTGAGGGGTATGGAAACCCCGGTATTGCTTGGGGTAACGCCATTCCCCAATATGAATGTTCCGGAGTGTGTGGTGGAGTGTATGAGTGGTGCGAGTGTGCCAGAAGGTAAGCATGGTGTGAGTGTCATGGCGGACGTGAGTGCATGAGAGGAAATGGTGCATGAACCGGTCCAGAAGGGAGACGGGTGTGGCGAGCCTTTTGTGCCATATAAAGTTATTGTGGCAACCGTGCCGGCTTCACAGGACGGAGCGTGTGAGGCCCGTTCGGAATTTAGCGAACGACTCTCGCTCGCGTGTCTTCGTGCAGGGAATCTGGTGCAGAGACGCTCCGCGTGGGATTCAATAAGGCCTCACGGATGGCTAAAATGGAGGCGAGTGTTGGGTGAATTCGGAACACGTGAGTTCCCGTGTGGGCGCATGTGTGGGGCATCACGTGCTGCATGCGGCGTGTTCTGTTTGGGGAACGCGCGAAGCGGGTTTGCTGGACGATGCGCGCGTGCTGGCCTGCACGGGAAACCGCGCAGGCGACGGAGAGAGAGAAAAAGAGAGAGAGAAAAAGAGAGAAAGAAAAAAAGAGAGAAAAAGAGAGAGAGAGAAAAAGAGAAAAAGAGAGAAAGAGAGAAAGAGAGAAAGAGAGAAAGAGAGAGAAAGAGAGAAAGAGAGAAAGAGAGAAAGAGAGAAAGAGAGAAAGAGAGAGAAAGAGAGAAAGAGAGAAAGAGAGAAAGAGAGAAAGAGAGAAAGAGAGAAAGAGAGAAAGAGAGAAAGAGAGAAAGAGAGAAAGAGAGAAAGAGAGAAAGAGAGAAAGAGAGAAAGAGAGAAAGAGAGAAAGAGAGAAAGAGAGAAAGAGAGAAAGAGAGAAAGAGAGAAAGAGAGAAAGAGAGAAAGAGAGAGAAGAGAGAGAAAGAGAGAAAGAGAGAAAGAGAGAAAGAGAGAAAGAGAGAGAGAGAGAGAGAGAGAGAGAGAGAGAGAGAGAGAGAGAGAGAGAGAGAGAGAGAGAGAGAGAGAGAGAGAGAGAGAGAGAGAGAGAGAGAGAGAGAGAGAGAGAGAGAGAAACTTTTGAATCATTTTATTATAAAACAATATCGAAATATATATATATATATATATATATATATATATATATATATATATATATATATATATATATATATATATATATATATATATATATATATATATATAGTTGTCGATCTCCGCCCGTCGGCGTGCGGGTGGCCGCGTTTAGCTCATGGCGGCCGCGCTCGCCCACCGACATAGCAATCTAGTCGCAGCTTTCGGATCAACGCCGAAATCCAGCTTCGGGTGTGTTTTTAATCACACCGAAAATCAGCCAACTATTCTGTCCACGCGTGACAGGGTCCGATCGCCGAACTATCGATTTACCTAAGTATGCACGCAGACAGAAATGCCGGGGATTTACACCTCGACGGAACTCGACGGAAATGAGCCGCTTAAGCCGCTCGCTCCATTTGCGATTGCCGAGCGGATTCTCGCCAAGCCCGTTGGACCCGATTCTCTTATCGGTTTTTTAAAAACCAACTATATTCCGAACTTAATTTTGGCAGTTCAACTGAGGGAAGAGGACGCAACGAGCAGATGAATATTCACACAAGGACATTTATTTAATAAGCATGTTTGCAGGCATGCATGTATACAATTAAACGAGGCAAAACACGCATGCAATTATGCAAGGCAAACACGCATGACAGAAGAACTACAACCGTTCTGCACAATCACTTAGCAGTTTACGACTTACAAGACACGGCGCCACATCATTCATTCAAAGGAAAAACCCCAGGAAAGGCAAGGGGTGGACTGGACCTCGCAGATCTTTATAAATCACGGAGCTGTGGAGACCGCAAAGGCTCCGAGAGGCCGGGCTGGTTACCTGCCACCTTCGTGGTGACTCGCTGGGGCGACCCTCGTCGTTCCTTCGACGCGGCAGTTGGCGCCGCGCAACTTGGTCGGCCCAGACCCCGCCATGCGGCCTGGTGGTTCGGGCCTATCCGACGACGCCTCAGAGGAATGAACGGGCCTTTGCTCTTTCAATGAGTTGATGCTTTTTTAAGAGCCCGCCTGTTCCTCAGCGTCTGTTCGGATCGTTCCGAAGCCCGATCACCTCGGACCGTTCTGTGCTGGCTGGCGACCTCTCTCCGGCTTTCTCCAACGTCCCGCAGTTCTGCGTGGCACGGCAGGCTGGCTGCGTTCCTTGGCTCTGCTGTGCTCCAATGACCCCGACTGCCCTCCACTGGACTCGAACCTTGGCAGACTGCTGGCTTCCTCCGACTCGACTCCAGACTAGCTCCACTGCGCACCCCGACTTCAACCGACTCAGCTCGACTCTGCTCTCCGACTTCAACACTAACCTCCACCGCGCCTTCAACCGCGCGACTGGCGTTCAGCACACCTTTTTATCGGGTCCGTGGGCGAGGTTTGATCTCCCACCTCCGACCCCCCGCTGGCTCCGCCCCTTTTGCGTTTTTGATCCGCTTTTTGTGAAACGCGAAGAGAGCGGACGTTGCAGAGATCAGCCCCAACATGCGGACGTGGCAGAGATCACCAGCTCTGCGCGGAAATGGCAGGAATCACCTACTCCTGCGCAAGGAGGGAACCCCCGCGTCTGTTTGGCAGAGATGTTGCTCGATGCGGACGCTGTTGCTCGTAATAAAATGGCGGTGTTTGCGGAGACCAAGGCGGGATGTCGTTCATTGTGGCGAAGGTGGTGAGGAGTGGTGTGGTTTTCGTTGTGGAGATGTGGTTGTGGTTGGCATTGTGGAGAAGGTGGTTGTTCCAAAATAACGATAGCAAAAGAATAACGGCTGACTCAAAGATCACAGCCCTGTTACACGAAGAAATCCCTTTAGACATCGGTGGGGAAATCTAATCTGAACACACACTTATCGACATAACTGATCTCTGGGAAACCTGAATGGTGTTCTGTGAATTTCCACAGCCGTAACAATATATATATATATATATATATATATATATATATATATATATATATATATATATATATATATATATATATATATATATATATATATATATATATATATATATATCTGTGTGTGTGCCAGTCTGTGAAAAGATACTATTTAGTAGCAGTACGTTATATTAATACTTACAACAATTCAATGTGAACAATAAATACTCAAAACTCAATAGTACATTCCAAAACAATAAAATAAAATAAAACCAGAGGGATATCAATAAATTATTCTCATGAACTTTGCAAATCCCCTCATGACACCAAGACTTATGAAAGTCATCAACACTCTTCACTTTTAGAAAAAGAAAATTCAAGTTTCAATCTTGCTGTTATTAAGGTATTGAAAAAAACCATAACATTGCACATCAGAATCGGCTTTCCTTTTAATTTCTCCTTCCTCGATATATAAATCGCCATTTTTGTTGTGGCTACTAAGAACAAAAATAATGAGTTTACTTGTTCTTTCCACCCGAAAATAAACAATCTTAGTGAGAAGGTAATTTGCATCTTTTTTGCCATGTGGTTCAGCCATTGAAATAATGGCACAAGCCTTGTACAGTCAACATATGCATGGAACAAATCCTCTGTACAAATGCAGTAAGGGCAGCACCCGGATATGGGAGAAAAATTACTTAACAACTTATTCGAAGGAATAACCCAATGTGCTAGTCGCCACTGTAAATCTCCAGTCCTTTTAGCAACCAGCTTACTATAAAATGAGTTCCATGTAGGCTCAGATGGGAGTCCTTCCGGCATTAGTCTTTTCCATCTGGCCACTCCATTCAATGGAGAGTCCTTGAGTAGGACTCGCGTGGACAGTTTATATTGGTCCTTACTGCTATATTTCTGAAAAATATTTTTTCCTGAGCTAATGGGGGGTAAATCTCTCTGACTCGGTTGTACGATTTACCCAGAAAACCCTCCATCATTTGTTGTCAACAACCTTTCTTGAGTCCATTTTAGGTCAAGTCGAGAACTTTTTTTCACAATTTCTCTTCGGATTTTGCCGATCGTCCTATTTGACCATATTCTTGTCATATCTGCTATCTCCGGCACTGTTTTCCACCCCAACCCGGAATCATGGTGGAGGTGTAGTATTTTGATTATGCCTGCTGCAATAAAGTGTTGATAAAGGTCACGGCTTCCAGGAATTGCAGGAAACAATGGGTTGTAAAATAGGGGTTCTTCCAAAAACATGTTTGTGGCATGAGTTTCCTGCTGGTGACGAACCGAAAGGCTCTGCCAAGCATTCAAAAGACTGATAAAATGTTAAAAGATGAGATATATCGACATGCTGGAGTTTAATCAAGAAGTGTTCAAGGTTGTAACCGAGCCCACTTGCTTGTTGCAAGATGTGACGGGCCAGAAGTCGGCGAGGCAGCTGTTCCTCGTGCATCAACATCTGAGTGGACCACAGCCGAAAGGCCGTTATGCGGCTTTTTATGTCGACAAGTCCTTGGCCACCTTCAGCCAAAGGACGGCATATAACATTTGGCTGAAACCAGTGAAAAACCACTTCAGAAAAAAAAATCAACCAGTAGCCTTTGAACAGCCTTCAGTAGCACTTCCGGTGGTTGGAGGTTGATAAACTTATGCCACAAAGATGAGGCAACCAAATTATTTAGAACTAGAACCCAAGCTCTGTCAGAAAGGTGGGGTTGGGTTCTCTTCCAGAGTCCTAATCTTTTTTTAACATGTTCAACCATCCCATCCCAATTTTTGAGGACATTGAATGGGGATCCCAGGAACACGCCAAGATATTTGACTCCCTCTTTCACCCATTTTAACTATGAAGGCAAATGCACCGGTGGTACTGTTACGAATCTGGAAATCGCACTCAACATTCAGGTCCTTTTGCTCAGTTATCTCGATAAGTACATGTTCTATAGATAGCTCGCCTTCCATTGTTTAATGGGTAAATCTATGTAAATGTGCTGTGATTCATTTTAATGGTTCGGGTTCGATCAGAACGACCCTCCTCCACAAGTAAGAAGAAGAAGAACCCTCCCGTCCCGTGATTCAACGGCGTAAACAGGAATGAAGGTTGGGGTGGGTCCGTCAGAAAGCAACGTAAACAGCCCCCACCCGCGTTTGCGGGGGGGGGGGGGCGCACGAGGGCGAATGAGTCATGCCAGAAGCGAGGCGGGGCTGAGAGGGATAAGAGGGGGACCCTCTGCTTGGCTCGGGTTGGTTCTGGTTCGTCTTGGGTTCGTCTTCGGTGAGCCTTCGGGGTTCATCGGGTTGTTATTCTGGTGCTGGTTCAGCTCGGCTGGAGAAGTTGGTTCTTCTGGTGGCTGTTGTTCCGCTTCGTGGCCTCATCTTGGTTCGGCTGGCTCTTGTTGGTGCGTGTAGCTCTTCGTGGTCTCTGCCTGGTTCCCGGTTTGGTGCGACTTCTTGGCCTCATCTTGGTCGGTGGTTCTTCAGGGAAGCGACGCATCAGGTCGGGAAGGATCGGTGCCACTTCTTACCAGCACGTGGTCCGGAGTGCGGGGGGAGCTCGGAAAGGATCGCGGTTCGTGGTGATTGGATCCAGCTCACCCACGCTGGTGCGCGGTCTGAACAGCTTGAAGACCACACGAGGTGGAAAGGTCCGAGGAAGACCCTGGGCTTCAGCTCATCTGTCCCTCTGAGCTGAAGTCTGCATTAAAGGCATCAGCCACCATTTCTTGGGTGTGTGTGTGTGTGCGCGTATGTGTGTCCGTCTAACAAGTAGAAAACTATTAAGTGCTTTGTTCGCTGTAGATACTTGCATTTATTGAGCCTGGTGTTGGCGCAGTGGTTTGGGATCCAAAAGGTCCTGAGTTCAAGCCCTGTTGGGCCATTGAATTAAAACACCAGGGGGTTAACTCAGCCTGTCATCCTTCCAAGGTCGGCAAAATGAGTACCAGTGTACTGGGCCGGTGTATACCCTGGCTAAAATAGGTGTACCATATCCCTGTGTTGTAAGAGGCGACCAGGGTTGCGTCAGGAAGGGCATCCGGCGTAAAACATGTGCCAAATCACGATGCGGATCATACGGATGATCCGCTGTGACGACCCTTAACGGGAGCAGCCGAAAGAAGAAGAATAATAAGAAGAAGATACTTGCATTTATTGTATTCAGTATAGTTATGCTCTTCTGTGTTCCCTAGCTCCCCATTATTACTGTATAAATAAACCCCAATTGTTAAATGTATCAGCTCGTTTTGTGTTTCTTGCATTGGCTCGACATGACGCGTGTTTGAGGAATAGTGTTGGCAAATTGTTAAATCGGACCGATGGTTCTCGGTGATCAAGCCGCTCGGAATCGCACACAGAACGAGCGTGCCAAGCGGCTCATTTTCGTACGAGTTCCGTCGAGGGTGAACTTCCCCGGGAGTCGGACCATGTGGGTACTTAGGTAAATTGAAAAGTTGGCAATCGACCCTACCCCACGTGGTCTATCCATTGGCGAACTTCGGTCCAGTCAGGACCCGTCCGCTCCGGACTTATCCGGGGCGACGACCTTTACATTCCAGGCGATCGGTCGAGCCGGCTCGCGGCTCCATCTTGCAGTCATGCTCACGGCCGACATCCCGGCCCCATAACAGTACTAACCGTGTCCCCAGCAGATTGTTTTTAAGACTGGGAACCCATAAGGCTTTACTCTTGTTCCAGTTACAGTTCAACGAAGATGCCAAGCAAAAGCGATTTAAACACTTAACAAATGCAAAGATGTCATTGTCATTCTCAATGATCACAGCGACATCATCTGCATAAGCTGATACAACCATTGAAGGAATCCCTGTGGATACAGTTACTCCTGAAAGATTTTTCCTGAATAGAATTAGAAGTGGTTCTATAACCAAGGAGAATAATAATCTAGAAACAGGGCACCCTTGCCTCACCCCTCTCTGTACTTGTTTCGGAGAGACGAGCTCATTATTAATTTGAAAAATACTAAATACATTGTTGTACAGTAAGTATATGTAGGCCCTAAAATTGGTACCAAGACCACATGCTTCCAAGACATGATGCAAAAACACGTGATCAACACTATCAAATGCCTTTTCTAAGTCAAGGAATATTATCCCAAATTCTTTTTTCCATGGAATTACACTCCAGCAAATCTCTGATAAAAAAAATATTATCATAAATTGATCTGTTCAAGATATAGTAGTTCTGATCAGAGTTGACGAGATCACCAATTACCATCTTCAACCAACTGGCCAACACTTTTGACAATATTTTGTAGTCCGTACATAATACCGAGACGAGCCGCCAGTTCTTCATCTGCCGTAAGTCCATTCTGGTGCTGGTTCAGCTGGTTCAGTAAGAGACACCACCGCTCTTCTAAAACTTAGAAGCAGTTCTCCATTTACCAAAGATGATTCCAGGACATTCAGTAACTCAGGGCCCAAAAGTTCCCAAAACGCCAAGAAAGACTCTGCAGGTAAGCCGTCAATTCCAGGCGCTTTCCCCGAGTTCAATCCAGCAAGGGCCTGCGTTAGCTCAGGCAATGCGATTGGTGAGTCTGAGCTCAGACGCTGGGTCTCAGTGATGGAAGGAAAGTCAGGTCAGGTATGGGAGCATGTGCCAGAACAGCGCATCGCTGCGTCCACTTTCCACCAGTACTCCAGGGGCCTCCGTCTGGCCTTCTCCCAGGCAGATGCCAGGCCCATCCCCATCTCCTTGAGATACCGGTCAACCTGCTGCAACCATGAGGCACGTGGTCGGCCCATTGGCCTCCTCCACTCACGAGACTCCTCGCTGAGAGAATCTGGTGAGCAGGATCAGCGTCAGGAAAGCGAGCTACATGTCCATACAGCCGCAATTGACGCTCCCGGACCATGCAGGTAACAAATCTCATCCAAGTCTCTTTCAGCAACCGCTCGTTGGACAAAAAATCTGACCAGCGATAGCCAAGGATTCTCGGAAGAGACCTGGTACCAAAGGAATTAAGTCTCTGTCTCAGATCCTTGGTCAGAGTCCAAGTCTCGCATCCATAGAGCAAGACTGGAAGCACCAAGGACCTGAAGACTCGGACTTTCGTCCTCCCGCACAGGTACCGGCAGCGCCACACCCCATGATCCAGTGAATCCATGACTCCACAGGCCCAACCCAGACGTCTATTGACCTCTGACTCACAGCCAGCAGAGACATGAATATCACTGCCTAGGTAAGTGAATCTCTCCACGACCTCAACATCCTCACCACAAACAGGCACAGACAGGACAGCAGCATCCAAGATGTCATTGAAAGCCTGGATCTTAGTTTTGACCCAGGAAACCTGTAATCCCAGAGGCTCCGACTCCTCATTCAGCACCTCGAGGGCCCCCAAAAGGATATCTAAAGTCTCCGCAAAGATGACTGCATCATTTGCGAAATCAAGGTCCGAGATCTTGACATTCCCAAACGATGCACCACAGCTTGATCTTTCCGACATCCTCCCTAAAATCCAGTCCATACAAGTGCTGAAAAGTGTGGGGGCCAGTACAAACCCCTGACGAACTCCAGTAACAACTGGAAATAAGTCAGAGATGGTACCACCACACTTCACAGCACTCTCAGTACCAGAGTAGAGTTCAGACATCAGATCAATCAGTTTTGGTGGCACCGCACGAAGACCAACAATCCTCCAGAGGGCATCCCGATTCACTGAATCAAATGCTTTACAGAGATCAACATAGGCTGCAAGCAGCCCCTGCGGAAACTTTCGTCTGCGTTCGGTGAGGACACGAAGAGCAAGGATACGGTCAATCGTTGACCTCTTTGGTGTAAAGCCTGACTGCTCTGGACGCTGATGCTCAAGCAGATGGTGGCGAACCCTATCAAGAATTATCCGAGCAAAGACCCTGCCCGGCACTGAGGGCAGCGTCACCCCTCGGTAGTTGTTGCAGTCTTGGCAATCACCCTTCCCTTTCCAGAGAGGGACAACAAGGCCCATCTTCCAGTCAGTTGGGATGATGCCTGTGTTCCAGGCAGAGCACAAAACTGCATGCAACGACACGAGTGCAGCATTTCCACCAGCCTTGAGAAGTTCAGCATGGATGCCACAGATCCCTGGAGCTTTACCCTGTTTCAACCGGTTCACCGCAGCCCATGTTTCCACAAGCGAACGTGGACCACAATTGATTGGAGGGTCAGCAACAGGGATTGTAACACCATTGACATCCAACTCGACAGCTGGTGGATAAGCCTGGTACAACCGCTGAAAGTAACCGGCCCAGCGGGCCTTCACTTCAGACTCCTCTGTTAAGAGTCTACCACTCTCTGCTCTAACTGCAGTGCTCCGAGGGATGGGCTTGGATGACCGCAATGCGCGAATTCCCCTGAAAGCGGGACGAGAATCACCTGTCCACAGGTGATGCTCTACCCCCTCACAGATTCCTCGCACATAGGCCTCCTTGTCCACCATTAGTGCACGTACAGTTTTATGCCTCAGCTCCCTGAACAGTTCAGCTCTGCCATTCAGCCTGGCCCTACGACTCTGGTAAATGGTATCCAGTGTCCCTTGAGACAAAATTCTTCTTTGCCCTGCGGTGAGTTCCAAGACATCCACCGGCAACATCAAGGACGGTGGTCTTGAAGGTAATCCATAACTCTTCAGGAAACCCCAAAGCACCCAGACACCCCAAATGTCCACTCAGCCTATTCGCAAACTCCTCAGCTACTCTCTCATCCTTGAGCTTGCCAACATCCAGCCTCGGCTGGGATGGTACCATTCTCCAGGATTTAAGGTGCAGCTTTATAGTTGCTACAACAAGCCGGTGGTCAGTATTGAGGAACTGAGCACTCCGGTGGACCCTGCAGTTCTGGATCATCCTCCAACGACCGTCAATGAGGACATGGTCAATCTCCTTTGGCACACCACCAGCGTTGGAATACCAAGTCCAGCGATGAGCTTGTGGGCGCCGAAACCATGAACCAGCCATCCTAAGTCCATGACTTCTTGCAAAGTCAAGGAACTTAGTGCTATTCTGGTTCATAGTTCCTGACCCATGGGGACCAACACATGTCTCATAACCATCCCTATCAGTTCCAGTCGATGCATTGAAATCCCCCAAGACTAGAAGTGTATCTCGTCTGGGACACTGATCAACCACAGACTCGAGCGTGGCGTAGAATGCGTCCTTCACGGTGAGATCACTCGCCTCAGTCGGAGCATAAATAGAGACCAGGGAAATGACACCTAAGGAGTGACGAATCCTTAGTCTCATAATACGCTCGTTAACCGGTGTTACCTCAATTATCATTGGGGTCAGTTTATTGGACACAGCTACAGCAACTCCTTGAGTCTGGTAACCATCAGAGCGACCAGACCAATAGTAGGTGTAACCACCCTCCATTATCTCGCCGCAATCCGGTCTCCGAACCTCAGAGAGTGCTGCAATACCGATGTCCAAACGCTTGAGCTCAGATGATAACAGAGACAGGTGATCATCCTCTCTTAGGGATAGGACATTCCAGGCACCCACCCAATGGGACCGCTTCAGGTTAACCCAAGGAGACCGCCGTCTGGTGGACGACACCTCAGCACCACTCCGACACACTCTCCCGCAATCTGACCCAGGGAGGTTACCCCGTGGTTTCCCTCCTTTCATCAAAGATTGGGGGTCCCGAAGGCTTTGCCCCAAACCCGTCATCCGGTGAGCTACCCTGCGAAGGGAAGCTGCACAGGAGGTACTCCCACGGAGTGGGTTCTCAGATTTTTTTGCGTTTGTGCGTTTTGCGGAATGAAGGGTTTTATGGTGGCCGGAGTGCAAATCCTGCCACCAACCTCCTCACAAAAAAGTAACCCAACTGCAGGAGGACGTCCGCAAACACGAGATTGGGCACGAGATATGGATGGCCGTTGGCTCACAAGGAGCTCCTCCGCCCTTTGACAGGTTTTGTTTTTAATCCTGCTGGGTGTCCATATCCAAACACCCTCCTCACCAGAAAACCTGGTGGGGGAGACGGTTTCGTCGCTGACAACCCGACCATGGAACAGGTTCGTACAGGTTTACATGGTACCTGTAGCAAGTCACAGATCTGACCTGACCTGACCAGGAAGGAAAGTGAGAAATTAAAAGTTCCATAGGTCAGGTATGGGAGCATGTGCCAGAACAGCGCGTCGCTGCGTCCACTTTCCGCCGGTACTCCAGGGGCCTCCGTCTGGCCATCCCCCAGGCAGATGCCAGGCCCATCCCCATCTCCTTGAGATGATGGTCAACCTGCTGCAACCATGAGGCACGTGGTCGGCCCACTGGCCTCCTCCACTCATGAGACTCCCTCGCTGAGAGAATCTGGTGAGCAGGATCAGCGTCAGGAAAACGAGCCACATGTCCATACAGCCGCAGCTGAGGCTCACGGACTATGCAGGTAACAAATCTCATCCGAGTCTCTCTCAGCAACCGCTCGTTGGACACAAAATCCGACCAGCGATAGCCAAGGATTCTCCGAAGAGACCTGGTACCAAAGGAATTAAGTCTCCGTCTCAGATCCTTGGTCAAAGTCCAAGTCTCGCACCCATAGAGCAAGACTGGAAGTACCAAGGACCTGAAGACTCGGACTTTCGTCCTCCCGCACAGGTACCGGCAGCGCCACACCCCATGATCCAGTGAGTCCATGACTCCCCAGGCCCGACCCAGACGTCTATTGACCTCCGGCTCACAACCTGCGGAGACATGAATATCACTGCCAAGGTAAGTGAATCTATCCACGACCTCAATATCCTCACCACAAACAGACACAGACAGGACAGCAGCATCCAAGATGTCACCGAAAGCCTGGATCTTTGTTTTGACCCAAGAAATCCGTAATCCCAACGGCTCCGACTCCTCATTCAGCACCTCGAGGGCCCCCAAGAGGATGTCTAAAGTCTCCGCAAAGATGACTGCATCATCTGCAAAATCAAGGTCCGAGATCTTGACATTGCCAAACGATGCACCGCAACTTGATCTCTCCGACATCCTCCCAAAAATCCAGTCCATACAAGTGCTGAAAAGTGTGGGGGCAAGTACACATCCCTGACGAACTCCAGTAACAACTGGAAATAAGTCAGAGGCGGTACCACCACACTTCACAGCACTCTCAGTACCAGAGTAGAGTTCAGACATCAGATCGATCAGTTTCGGTGGCACCCCACGAAGACCAAGAATCCTCCAGGAGGACATCCCGATTCACTGAATCGAACGCTTTACAGAGATCAACATAGGCTGCAAGCAGCCCCTGCCGAAACTCTCGTCTGCGTTCAGTGAGGACACGAAGAGCAAGGATACGGTCAATCGTTGACCTCTTTGGTGTAAAGCCTGACTGCTCTGGACGCTGGTGCTCAAGCAGATGGTGGCGAACCCTATCAGAATTATCCGAGCAAAGACCTTGCCCGGCACTGAGAGCAGCGTCACCCCTCGGTAGTTGTTGCAGTCTTGGCGATCACCCTTCCCTTTCCAGAGAGGGACAACAAGGCCCCTCTTCCAGTCAGTTGGGATGATGCCTGTGTTCCAGGCAGAGCACAAAACTGCATGCAACGACGCGAGTGCAGCATTTCCACCAGCCTTGAGAAGTTCAGCATGGATGCCACAGATCCCTGGAGCTTTGCCCCGTTTCAACTGGTTCACCGCAGCCCGTGTTTCCACAAGCGATGGTGGACCACAGTTGATTCGAGGGTCAGCAACAGGGATTGTAACACCCTTGACGTCCAACTCGACAGCTGGGGGATCAGCCTGGTACAACCGCTCAAAGTAACCGGCCCAGCGGGCCTTCACTTCAGACTCCTCTGTCAAGAGCCTACCACTCTCTGCTCGAACTGCAGTGCTCCGAGGGATGGGCTTGGATGAACGTAATGCGCGAATTCCCTGTAAGGGACGAGAATCACCTGTCCACAGGTGATGCTCTACCCCTCACAGACTTCTCGCACATAGGCCTCCTTGTCCACCCTCAGTGCACGTACAGTTTTACGCCTCAGCTCCCTGAACAGCTCAGCTCTGCCATTCAGCCTGGCCCTGCGACTCTGGTCAATGGTATCCAGTGTCCCTTGAGAGACAAAATTCTTCTTTGCCCTGCGGTGAACTCCAAGGCATCCACCGGCAACATCAAGGACGGTGGTCTTGAAGGTGCTCCACAACTCTTCAGGACCCCCAAAGCACCCAGACCCCCCCAAGTGTCCACTCAGCCTGTTCGCAAACTCCTCAGCTACTTCCTCTCATCCCTGAGCTTGGCAACATCCAGCCTAGGCTGGGATGGTACCATTCTCCAGGATTTAAGGTGCAGCTTTAGAGTTGCTCCAACAAGCCTGTGGTCAGTATTGAGGAACTGAGCACTCCGGTAGACCCTGCAGTTCTGGATCATCCTCCAACGACCGTCAATGAGGACATGGTCAATCTCCTTTGCCACACCGCCAGCGTTGGAATACCAAGTCCAGCGATGAGCTTGTGGGCGCTGAAACCATGAACCAGCCACCCTAAGTCCATGACTTCTTGCAAAGTCAAGGAACTTAGTGCTATTCTGGTTCATAGTTCCTGACCCATGGGGACCAACACACACCTCATAACCGTCCTATCAGTTCCAGCCGATGCACTGAAATCCCCCAAGACTAGAAGTGGATCTCGTCCCGGGCACTGACCAACCACAGACTCGAGTGTGGCGTAGAATGCATCCTTCACGGTGAGATCACTCGCCTCAGTCGGAGCATAAACATAGACCAGGGAAATGACCCCAAAGGAGTGACGAATCCTTAATCTCATAATACGGTGTTACCTCAATTATCATTGGGGTCAGCTTATTGGACACAGCTACAGCAACTCCTTGGGTATGGTACCCATCAGAGCGACCAGACCAATAGTAGGTGTAACCACCCACCATTATCTCGCCGCAATCCGGTCTCCGAACCTCAGAGAGAGCTGCAATCCCGATGTCCAAACGCTTGAGCTCAGATGATAACAGAGACAGGTGATCATCCTCTCTTAGGGATAGGACATTCCAGGCACCCACCCGAAGGGACCGCCTCAGGTTAACCCAAGGAGACCGCCGTCTGGTGGACGACACCTCAGCACCACTCCGACACACTCTCCCGCAATCTGACCCAGGGATGTTACCCCGTGGTTTCCCTCCTATCAAAGATTGGGGGTCCCGAAGGCTTTGCCCCAATCCCATCATCCGGTGAGCTGCCCTGCGAAGGGAAGCTGCACAGGAGGTACTCCCACGGAGTGGGTTTTCAGATTTTTTTGCGTTTTTGCGTTTTGCGGAATGAAGCGTTTTACGGTGGCTGGAGTGCAAATCCTGCCACCAACCTCCTAATAAGAAGTAACCCAACTGCAGGAGGACGTCCGCAGACACAGTTGGGCACTAGATATGGATGGCCGTTGGCTCACAAGGAGCTCCTCCGCCCTTTGACAGGTTTTGTTTTTAATCCTGCTGGGTGTCCATATCCAAACACCCTCCTCACCAGAAAACCTGGTGGGGGAGACGGTTTAGTCGCCGACAACCCGACCATGGAACAGGTTAGTACAGGTTTACATGGTACCTGTAGCAGGTCACAGATCGAACCTGACCTGACAAAGTTCCATAGTTTGCTCAGAAACAGTATGTTTTGCATAAATTTTTGAAAAATAATCTCTAATGCACAACCGTACATCACTGGAGTTAACAACAATGTTTCCTCTTGAGTCAAGCAGAGAAAACACGGTCATTTGTGATTTATTGACAAAATCCATTTGGAAAAAGGATGTGCTTGGAGTATCTAAAACCTTGATGTTGTTTATCCTTAATCTGATTCACATCCCTGCTGCTTTTTCTTGCGTCAGTTCTCTCAATTGGGTCATCTTTTCAACTAATATCCTTTGGTCCCTCCTGTTTCCATATCTGGCCACTTTACTCTCCAACTGTATAATCAGCTTCTAACAGAGCCATTGTTGTATTATTAACATTGGTAACATTTGAAGCAAACTGCTGACAAAACACTCTAATCTGTGCTTTTGTGTTGTCCGACCATAACTCTAATGAAGAAAAAGAGGCTTTTTTGAGAGTTGGATAGCCCAAAAGGTCTTGAAGCCTTTTTTAAACAAAGTATCTTCAAGAAGATTGGTGTTGAATTTCCAATACGTACTTTTATGTGAGGGTTGAGGGAAAAAGAGGCCCATGGTAACTAGATGATGATTGTAAAATAAGGATGGAAAGTGAAATGGAGAGAAAACAGCAGTCGTGAAATGTGAGTTTTTGTATCACCGGTCAAGTCTAGCAAAGGATGCTCTCCCATTAGCCCAAAGTCCCCACGTATATTGAGATTTGTTGTGGTGACATAGCCTTCATGCATCGAACAAACCTATTGCTGAAAAAAAATTAGACAAATCGGGATAGGGTTCAGGGTGAGGCTCTGCTGTATTTCTGTCTAAAAGAGGTACAATTACAATCTAAGGTACAATCTAAGGTACAATTCAAATACAATCATTGAGATCAATTGAGCGAAAGTGTATGATTAAAGACAAAAAGAAGGCTCTTCGTTCTACACTCTCACTGGGTGCATACACGTTGAATAGTGTAAAATGGAAATTATTAATGAGCAGTTCTGGAGAGATGAATCGGCCTTTGATAACCTCTTGGAAGTGGCATGATTCAGGTACGAGCCCAGGTCTGAATAAAAAGGCCACACGAGCATAAGAAGACAAATTACTAAAGAAGCACTGTCCCTTAAAGAGGTGACACCCATCATACTCCACATCTTCAGTTATATGTGTTTCCTGGAGTAAAAGTACATCCATATGTTTACGATCAAACAAACTTTTCACTTGAACCTGGCGGTTGTGACTTGCACCTCCGCCGTTCATACTTAAGGTTCCAAAAATGATCTTTTTCATGATCGTCTTGAATTCAGCAGGTTCCAAATGATGTCTTTTTCAGCTTGAACAAATGAAAAGAAATCAGGAAAGTGATATTTAATGATCACATTTCGATGTCGATACGTTTTCTTCAGAAAGTCAAGAATAAGTTGTGGGGCAATGTATGACTGATACGATGAAGAATGAGACAACTCAGTCACCTCAGCTTCATCATTTGATTCTGAAAAATCAGACCCGGCCCCATCTGGGTCATATAAATCAGTCTGAGCAGTCATTATTTCAGGTCCTGGCAACTCTGAAGATTTGAAAGAATGTTCCTCAACTTTACTCTGGTACTCAGTACATTCAACCGGAGCAGTGGCCTTGGTTTCTTGCTCTTGAGGGCTGATATTCACTGGCTCAGTTGAATAATCAGGATAATGAGTGGGGTTTTGTATCAATGAAGGGGAAGTAAGGACTGGAACATCTCCATTCTGCTCGTTCTCAGCAGGAAGTGCTGGTGACGACTTGTTAATGAGCTTTCCATCAACATCAGCCTCACCACCTGCTTTACTCGTCAAATTTCCAGTGTTGCACAGTAATCCTTGAAAATCATTTTCTTCATTAATAAATCCAAAAACATTCTCCCAAGTATCAATGCAGCTTGGAGAACCCTGAGTAACACATTGAGGTGCATCTTCAACTTCACGTTCTTCGTCCAAAACTACCTTTTTATGGAAGTGTTGGAACTACTATCGGATGCTCTTTGTTTCTTTGCCACGGCATCGGGATCCTCCTCCAACTCCACACTACATGCAGCAACTGCCAAACCATTTTGGTTGTCAGGGGGGATTTCATTATCTCCTAAAGCTGAGATGTTGACTTCTTTAGGATGAGGAACTGGAGTAAAACCCTGAGTCTTCTTGTGTGAGGAAACAACAGGAAGTGTCTGGGTATTAGGAGTTACTCCATCCTCTACTCTTGAAACCGGGGTAATGCCCTTTTCACAGTCAGTGTCGTTATGACCTGCTTGACCACACTTTACACAAGATATTTTGGACAAAACCTTTTCACATGTCCAAATACTGCACAGTTAAAACATGTTAACGAGGCTGAAGTCGCATACATTTGGTACTCATACTTGTTCAAAGTAACTTTAAACAACATGTTTAGACCGGTGTCATCACCTTGATCGGGAAGAACCATGTAAACTTGGCGTCGGAAACTCATAACATGTTTAATCCGTTCATCTCGAACTCATCTCGTCGGAATCATCGAGATTTTCGACACAACTGTTCCGTATCATGACAGAATACACATCAGTTTGCCATTGGTTATAAATGGGGGTACATTTGACATAACAATTCTCATTGATGGGGTATCCATTGGCAAAGCCAATATAAAGAGACCAGTCTCTGTAGTTAATCCTGAACTTACAACATCGTGAACAAATTTTTCATCAGACACAAAGACAACAATTTTCTTATTCATTTTCGATGCTGCTCTTCCATTTTGATTCCCTATTATTTTCCCGACTGATTAAAACAATGTTTTCGGTGGCAATTCCTTCAGATGGAACGCACACCATCCATGCTTCCTTGTTAAATTGTCAAACGCTTCAAACCGAGTGCGTGTATCCACCATATCAGCAGTTTATCTCCCCCTTTTGCTCGAGCCTTAAAAGCAAAAGGGGGGGGGGTCAAACTAAAAAACACAAAAAACAATCACTAAAAACTAAGGAAAGTGCATTATAGGAAAAGAAAAAAGAAAAAAAGACCAAGTTTACAAGGCCTCATCAAAGCAGGTTTAGACACCCAAATAGGCCGTCCGTCTCTCTCTCTCTCTCTCTCTCTCTCTCTCTCTCTCTGTGTGTCTCTCTCTCTGTGTCTCTCTCTCTGTGTCTCTCTCTCTGTGTCTCTCTCTCTGTGTCTCTCTCTCTGTGTCTCTCTCTCTCTGTCTCTGTCTCTGTCTCTGTCTCTGTCTCTGTCTCTCTCTCTCTCTCTCGGATACAAGGGATAGAGAAGACACAGACAACCTCCAAAATCACGTTGGGGAGAAAAAGAGGAAAGAGAGAGATAGAAGGGGGGAGGAAAAAAAATCACGAAGATCTCACCACAACACAGAGCAGGAGCCTACAGCGGCCATGACACACACCACAAAAACACACTCCATAAAAACAAATCCAAAAAGTTTTTACAGCAAAAAAAATTCAACAAAAGCAAAACAAACAAGTGGTGCCAGGCACAACAAATCCCGCCCATTTAAGGCATAAAGTCTTCGGACCCTCCCGATCTTCACAAATATGCATTTTTCACTATAGGAATGGGTAGGATTATAAGTGATAAATAGAATAAGGTTCACTATAAGCTTAGTTTGAAGTAAATCAGATCATTTTTGACGAAGTTATGAGCAAAAAACGATTTTGATCTTTTCGTGACCTTGACCTTGACCTTTGATCCAATTGGACCCAAAAGTTAATGGGGTCACCCAAGGTTCATTGCCCACCTGTGGATTAAATTTGATAGTGTTTGCTGAAGCCGTTTTGCCGTAAAGTTGCTATTAGACAGACAGAGAAACAAACAGACAAACAAACCGGACGATTACAATATCCCGCTCCGTCCCTCCGGGGGGGGATAACAAGGATGCATGTTTACGTCAAATACGCCACAGAATGATATATATATATATATATATATATATATATATATATATATATATATATATATATATATATATGCAAAAAGTAAGTGAAAGTTCTTTACACTTTCACAAACCTCCTCAGTGTACCACAGATCACCCACAATGTCCGAGCTCTCAAGAGAAGCTTGCTCCATTTTTACCCGTGCAAAAATCATAACTTTCATTTAAAAAAAGCACATTTTCATTTTTCCCTTAAATTTTGCTTTCCTGGTTTTATAAATTGACAGTTTAGCAATACCCAACAGAAAAAACAAAAACGGGACTACTGATTTACTCTTAGAACTCCCCTCAATTCCATAAATAAAGATTGGAAAGGAAAAAACAAAATTAAATTTATAGAATAGCTGTTGAAGAAAGAGAAAGAGAAAGAGGAGTACCGATCTGTTATATTCAATAAAAGTGTGGGCAACATTTTCAATTAAATCACAAAACAGACAAAACATCGGAACAGAAGAGTTAAACTGATGGAGTAATGTCTGTGTGACCAGGGCTTGATGTGTGTCTCCAATTCGTCCAAGACTGAGAGAACTATACATTTTGTTCCAAACTGGAGTTAAAAAAGCTCCAGCAGGTAAGGTCTTATTCCACGGGATTTTAAAGTTTTGTGAAACCAGGTATACTCTTTTTTAGATCCTCGTATTTCGTAATTTTCCCAATTTCTGGAGCATTTAACCCGAAGTTATTGGAAACCGAGACCTCGATCAACAATTCCGTTTTTAATTTTTGTCTGAGCACCATGTACAGATGCAATTATTTGTTTGCAATGTTCACACTTGAAGGGATCATCTTGTTACACGTGAGAATTATGTTGTGACTAGCCGAAACCCCGTCACAGACGGATTCCGTTCATTCAACCACCCTCACCAGCTCACTCACACTCGAGGGACATGGACTGGACAGGGTGTGCTTGCCCCCTCCTACTCATCCCCCACCCCTGCCACATTCCCCCCCGCCTCCCACCCCCACCTTCAATTTGCTTACCACCGCCCAAAAATTTAATTACCCAGCCCCGCCACAGCCTCTTCACTCCCCGTCCCCCGTCTCTTGATTCCCTGCCCCACTTGCCCCTAGGCCTTCGCCCCCTGTCCACCCCCTCACACGCAACCCCGCCTAATTCACCCCAGCCCCCACCCACTCACCCCCGCCCCATTTCCCCCATCTCCCGCTTTCAATTTGCTTACCCCCGCCCAAAAATTTACTTACCTTGCCCCCCGCCTCTTCACTCCCTGCCCCCGTCTCTTCATCCCCCACCCCCGCCTCTTCACTCCCTGCCCCCGTCTCTTCATCCCTCACCCCCGCCTCTTCACTCCTCGCCCCTGTCTCAACGAAAAGTGTTTATTCTGCTTCAGAGTTGAAAGTTGACTATTGCCACGATGTGCGATGCACTCTTACAGGTACGAAGTCTCTTTCAGTCCAGGTCAGAGTACCGAGAAAAACGTGACGCGACCGCTAGGAGGAGCACAAAATTGGTCCTTCAGTATTAATATATATATATATATATATATATAGAAGATACAATGTTTCTTGTTACATTTTTTGTGTGAAATTCACATTCTGAGGTAGTCAGCAAGTGCAGAAGAGGGTTTAACATTGCAGACGCTATTTTCGAGGAGTGGAATTACACCTCTCAGCGGTAACGGTCTGTCGACGACAGACGTAAGGACGTCAGCGAATGACCGATGATGTCATGACGTCCTGACGCCTCTCAGCGGTAACGTCACACGTCGC
This sequence comes from Eptatretus burgeri, assembly GCF_056783735.1. Taxonomy (NCBI): domain Eukaryota; kingdom Metazoa; phylum Chordata; class Myxini; order Myxiniformes; family Myxinidae; genus Eptatretus; species Eptatretus burgeri. The sequence goes on from NC_140964.1 coordinate 138,879,094, forward strand.
CATGTAAACGAATGTAAAACCAAAAGTGTTTATTCTGCTTCAGAGTTGAAGTTTGACTATTGCCACTATGTGCGATGCACTCTTACAGGTACGAGGTTTCTTTCAGTCCAGGTCATAGTACCGAGAAAAACGTGACGCGACCGCAAGGAGGAGCACAAAATTAGTCCTTCAGTATTAATATATAGATGGTTGTGGGGGTAAATGGAGGAATTTCATGGCAAAATAAGGATTGGATGGAGTTGCTTGGTCCTTGTGTGTGGAGCAGATATCTCGATGTAAATTAAGTATGGAAACTGTGAGTTTAAGTGTTACATGTAACCACACGAGAGGTGGTGCTGTGTTGATAAAGTCGGGATTGAGGATAATTTCTCCCAGTCTGTAATTTCCCCGTGACCTTTTCGGATGTTTTTGTATTTCATGTCCGGCGATAAAGGGGACATTATGTCCTCAAAACAACAATCGAACCACACGTCTGTGCAGGCCGAAAGCTCGGCCTCCAAGGGGACGGCTGGCGAAACCACATCCCTGGAGGGGATGATTAATGGATGTGATGTCAGAGTCAGGAGAAGGACAGTGAGGTTTGGAGCAGGAGAACGGTGAGGACAGTTGTCGAAGAGGACAGTTGTGAGAGGAATGTGGCTGAGACGGACGATC
>NC_140964.1:138880247-138980247 GCF_056783735.1 Eptatretus burgeri
CACTGCCAAGGTAAGTGAATCTATCCACGACCTCAACATCCTCACCACAAACAGACACAGACAGGACAGCAGCATCCAAGATGTCACCGAAAGCCTGGATCTTTGTTTTGTCCCAAGAAATCCGTAATCCCAACGGCTCCGACTCCTCATTCAGCACCTCGAGGGCCCCCAAGAGGATGTCTAAAGTCTCCGCAAAGATGACTGCATCATCTGCAAAATCAAGGTCCGAGATCTTGACATTGCCAAACGATGCACCGCAACTTGATCTCTCCGACATCCTCCCGAAAATCCAGTGCATACAAGTGCTGAAAAGTGTGGGGGCTAGTACACACCCCTGACGAACTCCAGTAACAACCGGAAATAAGTCAGAGATGGTACCACCACACTTCACAGCACTCTCAGTACCAGAGTAGAGTTCAGACATCAGATATATCCGTTTTGGTGGCACCCCACGAAGACCAAGAATCCTCCATAGGACATCCCGATTCACTGAATCGAACGCTTTACAGAGATCAACATAGGCAGCAAGCAGCCCCTGCGGAAACTTTCATCTGCGTTCGGTGAGGACACGAAGACCAAGAATCCTCCAGAGGACATCCCGATTCACTGAATCGAACGCTTTACAGAGATCAACATAAGCTGCAAGCAGCCCCTGCGGAAACTTTCATCTGCGTTCGGTGAGGACACGAAGAGCAAGGATACGGTCAATCGTTGACCTCTTTGGTGTAAAGCCTGACTGCTCTGGACGCTGGTGCTCAAGCAGATGGTGGCGAACCCTATCAAGAATTATCCGAGCAAAGACCCTGCCCGGCACTGAGGGCAGCGTCACCCCTCGGTAGTTGTTGCAGTCTTGGCGATCACCCTTCCCTTTCCAGAGAGGGACAACAAGGCCCATCTTCCAGTCAGTTGGGATGATGCCTGTGTTCCAGGCAGAGCACAAAACTGCATGCAACGACGCGAGTGCAGCATTTCCACCAGCCTTGAGAAGTTCAGCATGGATGCCACAGATCCCTGGAGCTTTGCCCCGTTTCAACTGGTTCACCGCAGCCCGTGTTTCCACAAGCGATGGTGGACCACAGTTGATTGGAGGGTCAGCAACAGGGATTGTAACACCCTTGACGTCCAACTCGACAGCTGGGGGATCAGCCTGGTACAACCGCTCAAAGTAACCGGCCCAGCGGGCCTTCACTTCAGACTCCTCTGTCAAGAGCCTACCACTCTCTGCTCGAACTGCAGTGCTCCGAGGGATGGGCTTGGATGAACGCAATGCACGAATTCACCTGTAAGCGGGACGAGAATCACCTGTCCACAGGTGATGCTCTACCCTCTCACAGATTCCTCGCACATAGGCCTCCTTGTCCACCCTCAGTGCACGTACAGTTTTACGCCTCAGCTCCCTGAACAGTTCAGCTCTGCCATTCAGCCTGGCCCTGCGACTCTGGTCAATGGTATCCAGTGTCCCTTGAGAGACAAAATTCTTCTTTGCCCTGCGGTGAACTCCAAGGCATCCACCGGCAACATCAAGGACGGTGGTCTTGAAGGTGCTCCACAACTCTTCAGGACCCCCCAAAGCACCCAGACCCCCCAAGTGTCCACTCAGCCTGTTCGCAAACTCCTCAGCTACTCTCTCATCCCTGAGCTTGCCAACATCCAGCCTTGGCTGGGATGGTATCATTCTCCAGGATTTAAGGTGCAGCTTTAGAGTTGCTCCAACAAGCCTGTGGTCAGTATTGAGGAACTGAGCACTCCGGTAGACTCTGCAGTTCTGGATCATCCTCCAATGACCGTCAATGAGGACATGGTCAATCTCCTTTGCCACACCGCCAGCGTTGGAATACCAAGTCCAGTGATGAGCTTGTGGGCGCTGAAACCATGAACCAGCCACCCTAAGTCCATGACTTCTTGCAAAGTCAAGGAACTTAGTGCTATTCTGGTTCATAGTTCCTGACCCATGGGGACCAACACACACCTCATAACCGTCCCTATCAGTTCCAGTCGATGCATTGAAATCCCCCAAGACTAGAAGTGTATCTCGTCTGGGGCACTGATCAACCACAGACTCGAGTGTGGCGTAGAATGCATCCTTCACGGTGAGATCACTCGCCTCAGTCGGAGCATAAATAGAGACCAGGGAAATGACACCTAAGGAGTGACGAATCCTTAGTCTCATAATACGCTCGTTGACCGGTGTTACCTCAATTATGATTGGGGTCAGTTTATTGGACACAGCTACAGCAACTCCTTGAGTCTGGTAACCATCAGAGCGACCAGACCAATAGTAGGTGTAACCATCCACCATTATCTTGCCGCAATCCGGTCTCCGAACCTCAGAGAGAGCTGCAATACCGATGTCCAAACGCTTGAGCTCAGATGATAACAGAGACAGGTGATCATCCTCTCTTAGGGATAGGACATTCCAGGCACCCACCCGATGGGACCGCTTCAGGTTAACCCAAGGAGACCGCCGTCTGGTGGACGACACCTCAGCACCACTCCGACACACTCTCCCGCAATCTGACCCAGGGAGGTTACCCCGTGGTTTCCCTCCTTTCATCAAAGATTGGGGGTCCCGAAGGCTTTGCCCCAAACCCGTCATCCGGTGAGCTGCCCTGCGAAGGGAAGCTGCACAGGAGGTACTCCCACGGAGTGGGTTTTCAGATTTTTTTGCGTTTGTGCGTTTTGCGGAATGAAGGGTTTTATGGTGGCCGGAGTGCAAATCCTGCCACCATCCTCCGCACAAAAAAGTAACCCAACTGCAGGAGGACGTCCGCAGACACAGTGGGCACAAGATATGGATGGCCGTTGGCTCACAAGGAGCTCCTCCGCCCTTTGACAGGTTTTGTTTTTAATCCTGCTGGGTGTCCATATCCAAACACCCTCCTCACCAGAAAACCTGGTGGGGGAGACGGTTTCGTCGCTGACAACCCGACCATGGAACAGGTTCGTACAGGTTTACATGGTACCTGTAGCAAGTCACAGATCTGACCTGACCTGACCAGGAAGGAAAGTGAGAAATTAAAAGTTCCATAATTTGCTCAGAAACAGTATGTTTTGCATAAAATTTTGAAAAATAATCCCTAATGCACAACCGTACATCACGGGAGTTAACAACAATGTTTCCTCTTGAGTCAAGCAGAGAAAACACGGTCTTTTGTGATTTATTGACAAAATCCATTTGGAAAAAGGATGTGCTGGGAGTATCTAAAACCTTGATGTTGTTTATCCTTAATCTGATTAACATCCCTGCTGCTTTTTCTTGCATCAGTTCTCTCAATTGGGTCGTCTTTTCAACTAATATCCTTTGGTCCCTCCTGTTTCCATATCTGGCCACTTTACTCTCCAACTGTATAATCAGCTTCTAACAGAGCCATTGTTGTATTATTAACATTGGTAACATTTGAAGCAAACTTCTGACAAAACACTCTAATCTGTGCTTTTTTTGTTGTCTGACCATAACTCTAATGAAGAAAAAGAGGCTTTTTTTGAGAGTTGGATAGCCCAAAAGGTCTTGAAGCCTTTTTTAAACAAAGTATCTTCAAGAAGATTGGTGTTGAATTTCCAATACGTACTTTTATGTGAGGGTTGAGGGAAAAAGAGGCCCATGGTAACTAAATGATGATCGTAAAATAAGGATGGAAAGTGAAATGGAGAGAAAACAGCAGTCGTGAAATGTGAGTTTTTGTATCACCGGTCAAGTCTAGCAAAGGATGCTCTCCCATTAGCCCAAAGTCCCCACGTATATTGAGATTCGTTGGGGTGACATAGCCTTCATGCATCGAACAAACCTATTGCTGAAAAAAAATTAGACAAATCGGGATAGGGTTCAGGGTGAGGCTCTGCTGTATTTCTGTCTAAAAGAGGTACAATTACAATCTAAGGTACAATCTAAGGTACAATTCAAATACAATCATTGAGATCAATTGAGCGAAAGTGTATGATTAAAGACAAAAAGAAGGCTCTTCGTTCTACACTCTCACTGGGTGCATACACGTTGAATAGTGTAAAATGGAAATTATTAATGAGCAGTTCTGGAGAGATGAATCGGCCTTTGATAACCTCTTGGAAGTGGCATGATTCAGGTACGAGCCCAGGTCTGAATAAAAAGGCCACACGAGCAGAAGAAGACAAATTACTAAAGAAGCACTGTCCCTTAAAGAGGCGACACCAATCATACTCCACATCTTCAGTTATATGTGTTTCCTGGAGTAAAAGTACATCCATATGTTTACGATCAAACAAACTTTTCACTTGAACCTGGCGGTTGTGACTTGCACCTCCGCCGTTCATACTTAAGGTTCCAAAAATGATCTTTTTCATGATCGTCTTGAATTCAGCAGGTTCCAAATGATGTCTTTTTCAGCTTGAACAAATGAAAAGAAATCAGGAAAGTGATATTTAATGATCACATTTCGATGTCGATACGTTTTCTTCAGAAAGTCAAGAATAAGTTGTGGGGCAATGTATGACTGATACGATGAAGAATGAGACAACTCAGTCACCTCAGCTTCATCATTTGATTCTGAAAAATCAGACCCGGCCCCATCTGGGTCATATAAATCAGTCTGAGCAGTCATTATTTCAGGTCCTGGCAACTCTGAAGATTTGAAAGAATGTTCCTCAACTTTACTCTGGTACTCAGTACATTCAACCGGAGCAGTGGCCTTGGTTTCTTGCTCTTGAGGGCTGATATTCACTGGCTCAGTTGAATAATCAGGATAATGAGTGGGGTTTTGTATCAATGAAGGGGAAGTAAGGACTGGAACATCTCCATTCTGCTCGTTCTCAGCAGGAAGTGCTGGTGACGACTTGTTAATGAGCTTTCCATCAACATCAGCCTCACCACCTGCTTTACTCGTCAAATTTCCAGTGTTGCACAGTAATCCTTGAAAATCATTTTCTTCATTAATAAATCCAAAAACATTCTCCCAAGTATCAATGCAGCTTGGAGAACCCTGAGTAACACATTGAGGTGCATCTTCAACTTCACGTTCTTCGTCCAAAACTACCTTTTTATGGAAGTGTTGGAACTACTATCGGATGCTCTTTGTTTCTTTGCCACGGCATCGGGATCCTCCTCCAACTCCACACTACATGCAGCAACTGCCAAACCATTTTGGTTGTCAGGGGGGATTTCATTATCTCCTAAAGCTGAGATGTTGACTTCTTTAGGATGAGGAACTGGAGTAAAACCCTGAGTCTTCTTGTGTGAGGAAACAACAGGAAGTGTCTGGGTATTAGGAGTTACTCCATCCTCTACTCTTGAAACCGGGGTAATGCCCTTTTCACAGTCAGTGTCGTTATGACCTGCTTGACCACACTTTACACAAGATATTTTGGACAAAACCTTTTCACATGTCCAAATACTGCACAGTTAAAACATGTTAACAAGGCTGAAGTCGCATACATTTGGTACTCATACTTGTTCAAAGTAACTTTAAACAACATGTTTAGACCGGTGTCATCACCTCGATCGGGAAGAACCATGTAAACTTGGCGTCGGAAACTCATAACATGTTTAATCCGTTCATCTCGAACTCATCTCGTCGGAATCATCGAGATTTTCGACACAACTGTTCCGTATCATGACAGAATACACATCAGTTTGCCATTGGTTATAAATGGGGGTACATTTGACATAACAATTCTCATTGATGGGGTATCCATTGGCAAAGCCAATATAAAGAGACCAGTCTCTGTAGTTAATCCTGAACTTACAACATCGTGAACAAATTTTTCATCAGACACAAAGACAACAATTTTCTTATTCATTTTCGATGCTGCTCTTCCATTTTGATTCCCTATTATTTTCCCGACTGATTAAAACAATGTCTTCGGTGGCAATTCCTTCAGATGGAACGCACACCATCCATGCTTCCTTGTTAAATTGTCAAACGCTTCAAACCGAGTGCGTGTATCCACCATATCAGCAGTTTATCTCCCCCTTTTGCTCGAGCCTTAAAAGCAAAAGGGGGGGGGGGGTCAAACTAAAAAACACAAAAAACAATCACTAAAAACTAAGGAAAGTGCATTATAGGAAAAGAAAAAAGAAAAAAAGACCAAGTTTACAAGGCCTCATCAAAGCAGGTTTAGACACCCAAATAGGCCGTCCGTCTCTCTCTCTCTCTCTCTCTGTGTCTCTCTCTGTGTCTCTCTCTGTGTCTCTGTCTGTGTCTCTGTCTCTGTCTCTGTCTCTGTCTCTGTCTCTCTGTCTCTCTCTCTCTCTCTCTCTGTGTCTGTCTGTCTCTCTCTCTCTCTCTCTCTCTCTCTCTCTCGGATACAAGGGATAGAGAAGACACAGACAACCTCCAAAATCACGTTGGGGAGAAAAAGAGGAAAGAGAGAGATAGAAGGGGGGAGGAAAAAAAATCACGAAGATCTCACCACAACACAGAGCAGGAGCCTACAGCGGCCATGACACACACCACAAAAACACACTCCATAAAAACAAATCCAAAAAGTTTTTACAGCAAAAAAAATTCAACAAAAGCAAAACAAACAAGTGGTGCCAGGCACAACAAATCCTGCCCATTTAAGGCATAAAGTCTTCGGACCCTCCCGATCTTCACAAATATGCATTTTTCACTATAGGAATGGGTAGGATTATAAGTGACAAATAGAATAAGGTTCACTATAAGCTTAGTTTGAAGTAAATCAGATCATTTTTGACGAAGTTATGAGCAAAAAACGATTTTGATCTTTTCGTGACCTTGACCTTGACCTTTGATCCAATTGGACCCAAAAGTTAATGGGGTCACCCAAGGTTCATTGCCCACCTGTGGATTAAATTTGATAGTGTTTGCTGAAGCCGTTTTGCCGTAAAGTTGCTATTAGACAGACAGAGAAACAAACAGACAAACAAACCGGACGATTACAATATCCCGCTCCGTCCCTCCGGGGGGGGGGGGGGGATAACAAGGATGCATGTTTACGTCAAATACGCCACAGAATTATATATATATATATATATATATATATATATATATATATATATATATATATGCAAAAAGTAAGTGAAAGTTCTTTACACTTTCACAAACCTCCTCAGTGTACCACAGATCACCCACAATGTCCGAGCTCTCAAGAGAAGCTTGCTCCATTTTTACCCGTGCAAAAATCATAACTTTCATTTAAAAAAAAGCACATTTTCATTTTTCCCTTAAATTTTGCTTTCCTGGTTTTATAAATTGACAGTTTAGCAATACCCAACAGAAAAAACAAAAACGGGACTACTGATTTACTCTTAGAACTCCCCTCAATTCCATAAATAAAGATTGGAAAAGAAAAAACAAAATTAAATTTATAGAATAGCTGTTGAAGAAAGAGAAAGAGAAAGAGGAGTACCGATCTGTTATATTCAATAAAAGTGTGGGCAACATTTTCAATTAAATCACAAAACAGACAAAACATCGGAACAGAAGAGTTAAACTGATGGAGTAATGTCTGTGTGACCAGGGCTTGATGTGTGTCTCCAATTCGTCCAAGACTGAGAGAACTATACATTTTGTTCCAAACTGGAGTTAAAAAAGCTCCAGCAGGTAAGGTCTTATTCCACGGGATTTTAAAGTTTTGTGAAACCAGGTATACTCTTTTTTTAGATCCTCGTATTTCGTAATTTTCCCAATTTCTGGAGCATTTAACCCGAAGTTATTGGAAACCGAGACCTCGATCAACAATTCCGTTTTTTAATTTTTGTCTGAGCACCATGTACAGATGCAATTATTTGTTTGCAATGTTCACACTTGAAGGGATCATCTTGTTACACGTGAGAATTATGTTGTGACTAGCCGAAACCCCGTCACAGACGGATTCCGTTCATTCAACCACCCTCACCAGCTCACTCATACTCGAGGGACATGGACTGGACAGGGTGTGCTTGCCCCCTCCTACTCATCCCCCACCCCTGCCACATTCCCCCCCGCCTCCCACCCCCCCACCTTCAATTTGCTTACCACCGCCCAAAAATTTAATTACCCAGCCCCGCCACAGCCTCTTCACTCCCCGTCCCCCGTCTCTTGATTCCCTGCCCCACTTGCCCCTAGGCCTTCGCCCCTGTCCACCCCTCACACGCAACCCCGCCTAATTCACCCCAGCCCCCACCCACTCACCCCCGCCCCATTTCCCCCCATTTCCAGCTTTCAATTTGCTTTCCCCCGCCCAACTATTTACTTACCTTGCCCCCCGCCTCCTCCCTCCCTGCCCCCGCCTCTTCATCCCCCACCCCCGCCTCTTCACTCCCTGCCCCCGTCTCTTCATCCCTCACCCCCGCCTCTTCACTCCTCGCCCCTGTCTCAACGAAAAGTGTTTATTCTGCTTCAGAGTTGAAAGTTGACTATTGCCACGATGTGCGATGCACTCTTACAGGTACGAAGTCTCTTTCAGTCCAGGTCAGAGTACCGAGAAAAATGTGACGCGACCGCTAGGAGGAGCACAAAATTGGTCCTTCAGTATTAATATATATATATATATAGAAGATACAATGTTTCTTGTTACATTTTTTGTGTGAAATTCACATTCTGAGGTAGTCAGCAAGTGCAGAAGAGGGTTTAACATTGCAGACGCTATTTTCGAGGAGTGGAATTACACCTCTCAGCGGTAACGGTCTGTCGACGACAGACGTAAGGACGTCAGCGAATGACCGATGATGTCATGACGTCCTGACGCCTCTCAGCGGTGACGTCACACGTCGCCATGTAAACGAATGTAAAACCAAAAGTGTTTATTCTGCTTCAGAGTTGAAGTTTGACTATTGCCACTATGTGCGATGCACTCTTACAGGTACGAGGTTTCTTTCAGTCCAGGTCATAGTACCGAGAAAAACGTGACGCGACCGCAAGGAGGAGCACAAAATTAGTCCTTCAGTATTAATATATAGATGGTTGTGGGGGTAAATGGAGGAATTTCATGGCAAAATAAGGATTGGATGGAGTTGCTTGGTCCTTGTGTGTGGAGCAGATATCTCGATGTAAATTAAGTATGGAAACTGTGAGTTTAAGTGTTACATGTAACCACACGAGAGGTGGTGCTGTGTTGATAAAGTCGGGATTGAGGATAATTTCTCCCAGTCTGTAATTTCCCCGTGACCTTTTCGGATGTTTTTGTATTTCATGTCCGGCGATAAAGGGGACATTATGTCCTCAAAACAACAATCGAACCACACGTCTGTGCAGGCCGAAAGCTCGGCCTCCAAGGGGACGGCTGGCGAAACCACATCCCTGGAGGGGATGATTAATGGATGTGATGTCAGAGTCAGGAGAAGGACAGTGAGGTTTGGAGCAGGAGAACGGTGAGGACAGTTGTCGAAGAGGACAGTTGTGAGAGGAACGTGGCTGAGACGGACGATCTCGTTTTTGCTCACCTCTCGGGATGACAAAATGGCTACGCCATTCTCGTGTCATGCTGCGAATTTGCCTGCACAATGGAGAAAGACAGTCTTTGACTGTTCGGATGAATCTTGAAGTTGCACGATGATGAGAAAGAGAGGAAGAGGAGTGCTCTCATGTAACTGGGCATTATCCCATTGTTATCCGTTATCCCGGAAGCATTTCGCAAGTTTATTCACTTCCATGTTCATTTGTTCAGCAACCATTGGTCCGAATGTCACAAAATCTTCGCCATACTCAACTCATGTAGAATTTAGTAATAATTATGATGTCATTGGTAACTTGATACGGTCAGCATTTTGGAAAAAAACCAAAAAATTTTGGACCTCGATATCTCCAAAACTGCTCGATGGAAAAATTTTTGAAAGAGCTCATTATCAAGTACACCTCATGAGGAATAAGGGCTGTTAACCATGACATCATCAGTCCCTTCATTATGATGTCACAATTCGACAAATACAACGCTTTATCCAATCATTATGAAAATTATTTAGCATTACCTAAGCAACGACATTGTTATGGATCTGGGGTTCGAGTTTCGCCACGAGGTGAAGCACTCTTGTTCCTCCCAAACACCAGGTCCAGAGGCCACCGAACACAGATAACTCCGCACTCCAGCAGGTGCTGAGCAACCATGAGTGCCGATGGGGACTGCCAATCCGGCAGTGTTACACAATTTTGTGTGGTACCTTTCGTGTGGATGGCCGCACCAAGGGGGGGTGGGGGCGTCTCGTGTTCTCGATATGTACTCTGGTTAACTCGCCGAATCAGGTGGAACCGAGTGGAGCTGCGAGTGCGCACCAGCGAACAAGAGCAAATTTTGTGGGGTAAAGTTACCCAGCTAATTACGTTAGGACCATACTGGACCAATGGAGGAAAAGACAGGACAAAATGGGTACAATCACAATAAAATCAATTTATTTATAAAGCAAGGGTGAGGAAAGGCATGTGGAATAATAAAAGGTTATCATACAAAGGCATTATGTACAGCAGGGGAAAGCAAGGATTGATGAGATGCAGCAAAATAAATGCAATTATATACAAAAGAGAAGACATGGGGCAGAGCTAAACCAATAAAAACTTCGACAATCTTAATTCTGCTCACCAAACACCCACTCAAGGAAATTAGAAAGCAAAGAGAGATGAGGAAAAGCTTGAGGTGTTGACGACCTCTTTTTGTTGCAGGCGTGGCCGACAGCCCCATGCATCCCAGTCAAAGAGAAGGGGGAAGAGGGAGGAAAACTAAGTGTCAACTGTGTGGTCAGAGGACGTGTGATGATTGGCAGATGAGGTGTAATGCAAAGAGAAATGTGTAACGATGTAGGTGAGTGGGTTTTGGAAAGAGAAAAGAACATGTGAGAGGATAGACCACCAAGAGCGGAAAGAAATCTGTTCGTGTAAATGTTTATGCCATCTACTTGGACTGCGTCTGGCTCTTCCACTCGGTCATGGACTCTCTTGCGATTCGTTCTACCACTCCTCAACTCCAAGACCAAAGAGCGATTCAGATCACAAGAGAAGAGAAGAGAAGAGAAGAGAAGGGCAGGCGGGGCAGAGAAGAGAGTGGGCCAGAGAAGAGATTGTTCTTTTATACTTTGGTTTTTGACCCAACATACCCTGAAGACAAAGTGGGTTGTATCAAAGCGGGGTTGCATCAAAGCAGGGCAACTTGGAACCCTGTCATATCTGCTCGAAGTTATAAAGTGGCCCGTCTAGTAATTATCCCCCGCCAACCAACGATGTTGGCGGGGGATATAGAAATGAGTTCCGTCCGTCAGTCACATTTCGTTTCCACAGCTTAACTACAAATCTCCTCAAGATATATTTACAAAATTTGGTACACATATCAAGCAAGTGGTGAACTGGTGCCTTTTGATATTTAGAGATTTCCCCAAAAAAAATTCTGTCACTTTCCATGGAAACAAGTTGGGTATTAAGAAATAATTGTGGAGGTTAACCTTTGTTTCCAGAGCATAGTTGCAAAACTATTCACTATTTCTTTATGAAATTTGGTACACACATCAAGAATAAATTGAACTGGTGCCTTTTGCTACTTGTCCTCATTTCCTTATGGCGGGGGATATCGAAGACTTTGTTTTCAACGGATGATCGTATTCTTTTTATCCCCCGTCAACCAACGAAGTTGGCGGGGGATTGAGAAATGGGTTCCGTCCGTAAGTCCTTCCATCCGTCACATTTCGTTTCTGGAGATGAACTACAAATCCAAAGATATACATACGAAATTTGGTACACATATCAAGGAAGTGGTGAACTGGTGCCTTTTGATATTGAGAGATTTCCCCCAAAGATTTTTCGTCACTTTCCATGGAAACAAGTTGGGTATTTAGAAATAATTGAGGTTAACCTTTGTTTCCAGAGCATAGTTGCAAAACTATTAACTATTTCTTAATGACATTTGGTACACACATCAAGAACAAATTGAACTGGTGCCTTTTGCTACTTGTCCTCATTTACGATAGTGGGGGATATCGAAGACTTTGTCTTCAACGGATGCGAGTTATTATTATGAAAGCCAATATGACTTGGGTCTGAATCATCGTTGTTGCTGTAGTGGTGTTAACCCGTGTCTGCATGAGGCTTAACACAATATCACCTTGACAATGGTATATTGTCAGCAAGGCAATAATTCCATTGTTTTAAGAACTGTGTTGCACTTATTCTTTTATATTTCAAAGCAGACGCCTGTGGATGTTGCTGTAGAAATGATTTCATCAACCAGCGTAAACCAATCGGAAAGCCATGAAGACTCGGCAATTTCTGTGGTAGCCACAAAGGTTGGTAAGCATTTTACTTTGTTTATACCGTATTTATTTCCTGTGGCTGGAGAACATAAAAGAGCAATGAACAATTCAATGAAAAACTCACTCTCTTCCTGTGCCTTTGGCAAAATATGTACGGGAAGTGGATCGCGAAAGTGCATTTACGAGTTGAATCTCCACCGATTTTTTTTTTTTTGTATGCATTGTCGAGGCTCATATGAGAGCGAACACACAACGCACAGCAAAGGGGGCAGGAGACCAGAGGGGCGAGAGAAAGCAGAACAAAACATTGGGGAACAGAGACATGAGGAGATCTGAGGAAGGGAGAGGAATGGAGCGAGGAACATGGGGTAAAGAAGATGGACACCTCAGGGACTTTCAGGACCTGACATGATAGGAATCTTTCGGGAAGGAAATCAGGGAATTTGAAGGAGGTGGCGTTGGGGTGGATTAATGGGATAGAAATTATCATGGTTTTGGATAGGTGAAGATAAGAGGAGTTGGTGAACAGCTGTTTTGCAGACCTCGAGGGAAGAGTGAGATTGAAGAGAGTGTGGTAGTTTATTTGAAAGGCGAGAAAAAAAGAGGAATGAAACAGTGAAAGTGATTGTTCATTGGAGAGAGGGAGGACTTCAAAATTAGTCTTGTTCTGAGTAAGTCCTCTTTGCTGATCATGTTACGCATTTTTTGTGTTGTACCACGGGGTCTTCTTTTATTCCGAGGTGTTTGTGGGATGCTTCGTTTTCTCGTTGCTGTGTTATCTGGTCTTTTTTATGGATGTATTGCATGCTCTCCTGCGTGGAACCTCATGTGGTGATTCAAATCGCTTTTTTGAGAGAAATCTTTATCACATGTGGAGCATTTGTGAGGACGCTCTCCTGTGTGGATCCTCATATGCTTATTTAAATGGCCTTTTTGAAAGAAATATTTTTCACATGTGGAACATTTGTAAGGTCGCTCTCCTGTATGGATCCTCATATGTGTATTTAAATGGCATTTTTGAGAGAAACCTTTATCACATCTGGAACATTTGTGAGGACGCTCTCCTGTGTGGCTGTTCATGTGCTTATTCAAACTGCCTTTGTCTGAGAAACCTTTATCACATCTGGAACATTTGTGAGGACGCTCTCCTGTGTGGCTCATCATGTGTATATTCAAAGCGCATTTTTGAAAGAAACCTTTATCACATCTGGAACATTTGTGAGGACGCTCTCCTGTGTGGCTCATCATGTGCATATTCAAAGCGCCTTTTTGAAAGAAACCTTTGTCACATGTGGAACATTTGAAAGGATGCTCTCCTGTGTGGATCACCATGTGCTGATTCAAAGTGTATTTATGAGAGAAACATTTATCACATGTGGAACATTTGTAAGGACGTTCTCCTGTGTGGATCCTCATATGCTCATTCAATCTACATTTATGAGAGAAACCTTGATCACATCTGGAACATTTGTAAGGTCGCTCTCCTGTGTGGCTGTTCATGTGGTTCTTCAAACTGCCTTTTTCTGAGAAACCTTTATCACATCTGGAACATTTGTGAGGACGCTCTCCTGTGTGGCTCATCATGTGTATATTCAAAGCGCATTTTTGAAAGAAACCTTTATCACATCTGGAACATTTGTGAGGACGCTCTCCTGTGTGGCTCATCATGTGTATATTCAAAGCGCATTTTTGAAAGAAACCTTTATCACATCTGGAACATTTGTGAGGACGCTCTCCTGTGTGGATCACCATGTGCCGATTCAAAGTGTATTTATGAGAGAAACATTTATCACATGTGGAACATTTGTAAGGACGCTCTCCTGTGTGGATCCTCATATGCTCATTCAATCTACATTTATGAGAGAAACCTTTATCACAGACAGAGCATTTCTGTGGAAGTTCTCCACCATGGGTCCTCATGTGTATTTTGACATTTCTTGGTGAAGTAAAATCCTCACTGCATCCATTGCACTTATTATGCATTTGCCTTTCGATAACCTTTTTGGGTTTGTTTAATTTAATAGTGATCTTTTTGCTGTTTTCATCAGACGTGCACTTGTATTTTGAAGGTTGTGAGTCTTGTACTTTGGAGTGTTTCTTCAAAATGGATATCTTCTTCCCTGTGACACTGCTTCTGGACCTTATCTGCCCAATTGGACTTCTTGATTGTTCTACAAAAACAAAGAACAAGTTATTTTATGTTTTTTTTGTCAAACTCGAAATGCAAAATATTTCATAATTTCGAAAATTTTATAAACCCTGAATTAAAAAAAAGATTGAATGTTCATTTTGTAGGTTTCTGCTCACCTGTTGTATAACAAACAGGACTGCCATTTGTCAAATGAACATCTGAATCTTCCTTTGCAGAATAATATTTTAAAGTTTCTAAGATCGATGAACCGTTGTGTCGTCTAAATTCCATATTTACAGCAGAGACATCACCTGAATACAATGAAGGACATGAAGTTTAAAACACTGCAAAATATAAATCCGCTCAATTGGTAGTATGCAATAGACGTCACTTCCGCTGTAGGACCGTGGCTCCATAATGCTGCCGCAATTACAGTGGCGGAAACGAGGTGTTTACAATGACAAATATATGTATGTGTAATGTGTATGCATATATGTATATATTGTAAGAAAAACCATGTTCTCACCAAAATTAGTGTCCCACCCACGAAGTCACGTGACCTTTTTCAGGCTCCCAGGGATTGGTTGGCCAGTCGGCACGTGGTTGGTGGGCCGCGTCAGAGCCGAGGCGCCATTGTTGGCGACAGATGTGGCTCTAAGATCGCGAGTGGAAAAATATATCGAGCGCTCCAAATCGCGTGTTTGAATGCGATTTCAAGTGATTCTCAAGACTCTCGACAGCACCGTCTTAAGGAATGAGTTGAATCTGGAAGAGTGTTTTCGTTATTCCCGGATATCGTTGAGCAGAGTTGTGAGTTGTACGACCTGTTTTTGGAACTCTATTGTTGCCAAGAGTTCTGGCAGGTTATTTGTGCTGTGTATTCAATTCTGTTACCAGCCATTTTTTGAGATCGAGACAATAAAATATTGTGCCTACCCCTAGAGGCCGATACAAAACACAGTGGTGTGTTTTGTTGTTCTCTTTGTCCACACGTGGACTGCTTCAAGCTCAGACATTAACGTCAGTATTCCGTGCTGGAAGATATCAACAGCCGGGATCGCGACAATATACGTACATAGATATAGATATAGATATATACATATACATTTATATGTGTGTGTACAGGAGCTGGAGTGTGGAGCAACCATTTCAGAGGTTCGGTGTTTTCCCTTCTCGACTCAGTGTGACCATAAATTAATGTCTTTAAGCTGTAAAATAATTGTGCGAACTCTCTTGTGTTGACTTCCGGTTCGGGGGTGGTTTTATATCTATATATTTTCTTAGATCCTCATGGAGGATCTCTAAGTCTTACTCATGTTGTTTCTTGTGGACTTTTTTGTTTCACAGCCTACAGTTTTCATCGAACTTCCTGAAACTTGGCGTACAGATGTAAAAATATCCTGCACAGACAGTAACGATCTCCGATTTTGGAAATGCTTCCGAGAAAAAAAGTTAACATCATAATATCGCCGCTAATGGAAATCCCCCATACCATTATCTCCGAAACTAGTTTGTTTCACAGCCTACAGTTTTCATCGAAACTTCCTGAAACTTGGCACATATGTAAAAATACTCTGCGCAGACAGTGACCATCTCTGATTTTGAAAATTCTTCCAAGGAAAAAAAGTTATGACGTCAAAATATCTCTGCGAATGGAAATCGCCTAAAAAATTATCTCCGAAACTTGGCAAGCTTTTTGAATTCTGTTTGCGGGAGTCGAACAGGGCATTAGCAGAGATTAATTACCGCATATATGATACATCACGATGACTATGACGTCATATCAATTATTATGATGTCATTCCTATTTTTTGACAATTTTTTGTTTCACAACCCAGAGTTTTCATCGGATCTTCGTGAAACTTGCCATGTATATGTAGAAAGCCCACGCGCAGGCAGTAACCATCTCCGATTTCGGAAATTCTTCTGAGAAAAAAAAGTTGATGTCATAATATCGCCGCTAATGGAAATCGCCAATACCATTATCTCCGAAACTAGGCAAGCTGTTTGAATTCTGTTTGCGGGAATCAAGCCGGGCATAAGCCCAGATAATTTATCGCAAACCTGACACATCACAATGTCATATTCGTTTTTATGACGTCATCATTAAGAGGACGAGGATCTTAGCTCATTCGAGCTTGTTCTGTTACATCTTCGTCCATATGTTGTTGTCGTATCCGATCATAAACGCAACCCTTGTCAAATGATGTAAGGACGCCAAAGAGGAATTTTGTGGACACGCTGTGTGTGTGTATGTGTGTCTTTTCAGTGACGATTCGACTCACCAGACACTTCAAACTCTTCATCGACGAAAAATGCTTGTTCTTTTAAAAGCATTTAAAAATGCTTCACTTTCCTTATTTTTCCATGAAGAGTACCCCACCTTCACCATAATCTATTCCTCTTCTTCAAAAGAATATCTTCATTGTCCAATTTGCGAATTTGGAATCAGCATCCCTCCACTTCCTGTCCCCTTTTTCTGCCCTCGTTTCACCCCAACAACTCAATGCTTCCCCTGGACCTGACCAACTCTAACCTTGCACAGTACTTTATTTCTTCATTCCCCTCACCTCATCCTCTGGAAGTTCCACAGCCCCAACTCACACCCTCTCATCTCCCTACTCAGGTCCCTACTCTCATCTCCCTACCCCACGACCCCCAAGTCCAGCGAGTCCTCATCTTATCCCCTCCCACCTTCCACCCATCCTGCCCCTTCCCACCTGCACCTTTTCAGCCTACACTCCTCCTCCAACGTCCCTCACCCTCCAAGCTTCCCACCCTCTTAAGACCTTCTCCCCATCCCTCACTGTGTGTACCTCAAACATCTGAGGCCTCTGCTACATCCCGACAGATCTCTCAATCCAAGCTGCAGCATACAGCCCAGACATTATCAGTGCAAAAACCATTTCTCCCATAGGATGTCCCTCACACCATCCATGCCGATACGAGTGGTAAATAAACTACTTCCTTCATGTGAATAACTTAAATGTGCTGTCAAACATGGAACACTTTGGAATGTCATGTCATTTCAAATAAAAAACATTGACTTGGTATATCAAGAATCTAAACGTCTTCAACAACACAAAATTGTTCCAAAAGAGATTCCATAAGTTACAAGAAAAAAAACACATTAATGGTTGAATATCAAGGTATTTCTTGACATGCTCGTGTGTATAAAGTAGTGACATACCAGACTTGGGTGTTAATCCATCATCCTGATTGTGGAGGTTACAGACATCACTGAAACCAATTCCCGGGAAACCAGGGACATTTTCCAGCTGCACATTTTCGAATCCAACAAACTTTTGGCAGAAACTGGAAAGTTCTCGAATAGCATTCTCCAAGTTGACGAACACACTTCCCAACAGAGAAGATCCTGCAAGCTGGACAACCTGTGGCTTCAGGAAAGATTTCACAAATTTACAGAAGTCAGCGTACATTGCAAATTTAAATTTCTCTTTGGTGAGAGAGAGGAGCTCTGTTCGCAATGAATCGGAGTCTGTACAAGCTCGAAGAACCTTCCGATTCTGAATTCCAAGTACATTGATCACTGCTTGGGCTGTTTCTGCTCTCAGACCTTGTGATTGGAGCCATTCCAAGAAGTTGTCCATTTCACCGATGAGCTGCCAGGGACACAATGGTAATGTTAAAAAGGAAAGATTGTACATGTAATTTTCTTTACTCTGTATTTTAATCCAATCAATGTGGGGGTTTACAGCCAGTTTGTTCACCCCATGTGGGCTGGCAGGATGGCCTTGAGGTGGGCACACTTGCCGCTGAGTTGTCCAGCTTGGGTGTGAATCCCGATGTGGCTATACACTATCACCGTGTTGTTTCACAGACAGGGAAAGGGATCAATGTGTGTGCAGTCCTTCAGATGAACGTTCAACTGGGCATCCCCTCTCACAGCATTAGTTGGTGGATATTAAAGACCCCACGGCATCTTTCCTGAAGAGTAGCCGAGTTATCACTGGCACAATGCCCAAATTTCTTCTCTCATTTACAGGGTCACTGCATCAACGGTACAGCCACACTCGAAGCAATGATGTAACCAGCAGCCACTGAAAACAAAATGAAAGAATGATAAATGAAAGTGCCCCATCACCAATTCACCTCCACTCTTCCCCCTTGCTCTCCAATTATTATTTCATGAATCAGCATTTAAATCAATGTCCGAAACCAAAAAGGCAATGCATCAACAGGAACAACAAGGTTTCACAAAACAAGGACAAAACAAACAGAAAAGCCATGGTTGGGAAGAACCTCTTATTCCTTTTCTTCCTCCCCATTTAGCTTTCACGGACACCCAGCAGGACTGAAAACAAAACCTGCCAAAGGGCAGAGGAGCTCGTGAGCCAAAGCCATCCATATCTGGTGCGAACTGCATCTGCGGACGTCCTCCTGCAGTCGGTTGCCTTCCCGAGGAGGTTGGTCGCAGGATTTGCACTCCGGCCACCAAGAAACACTTCACTCTGCAAAACACACTATTGTGTGTGTTGGGGTGGTGCTGAGGTGTCATCCACCAGAGTCTCCCCGGGTTAAACTGAGGCTCTTCCTTTGGGTGGGTGCCTGCAGTGTCCTATCCCGAAGAGATGGGGATGAGCCAGGCATCTGCCTGGGGTATGGTCTGACAGCGACACCTGGAGTACTGTTGGAAAGCTGACACAGCAACATGCTGTGCTCATGCTTCCAATGAATGAATTAATGAATTTTCCCTTCACACAGCGTGAGGCCGAATATGAGCAATCTGCTGCTGCTTCACACAGGACACCGCACGCAAGAGTTGTATTGAGAACCCCCTCTCCATTAGTTCAACATTTGAAAAACTTATGAGGGGGGTAGCGAGTATAGGCAGTGGTGATGGGTGGAGCAAGTGCAGGAAGTGGTGAGGGGTAGTGAGGGAAAGCAGTGGTGAGTTGGTGGTGAGAGCAGACAGAGGTGAGGGGGGAGCAAGGGTCTTGTCAAGGGACAGTGTGTGGTTGATGTAGTCTGTTCTGGACCCCTAAGTCCAGGGAGTCCAGACGGTTTTGTGGGAAGGAGTCCAGATGGTTTTGAGGGAGTCCATGGGGGTTATGGATATGGTGTGAGAAATGGAGAAGGTGAAAGGATCTTGGAGTTTGCTGATGGAGCTGATTTGTTGATTTGTAATACTCAATTCCAGAAAGCGGATAATAAGCTTATTACATACACGTCGGGTGGGTCGACGACAACCATTGACGACCTGATGGTGTGACGGCGAGATAGGGGAAACCCCCGGGACACAAAGGTGATCACGGGGAGGAGACTGTTTCGCAGCACCACCTGGTTGTCTGCGATAGAAGGGTGAAAGGTGCGCGGAGAATTCAGCGGGTGAAGTACCAACCGAGGATGAAGGTGTGGAGGTTGAAAGAGGCGACAGTGAAGGAAGCATTAAGAGAGAGGCTGAGTATGGTAGACGATGATGTGGTTGAGCTTGAAAGTGGCTGGATGTCAATGAACGATAATCTATTGGGAGCCGTTGGTGAGGTATGTGGATGGACAAAAGGACCACCGAGGCACTCGGAAACATGGTGGTGGGGTGATGAAGTTGGAAAGACGATTGAAGAGAAGAGGAAGAAGTTCAAGGAATGGCAAAAGGCAAAGGATACGGTGGAAGAAGAGGCAGCAGATGAAAGTTATAAGGTAGCCAAGAAGGCTGCAAAGAAAGAGGCAGCAAAGGCGCAGGAGGCCCAGAGAAAAATGTTCGGAGAACGCTTGGATTCGGAGATGGGTAAGAGAGCGGTATTCAGGATTGCAAAGGAAAGAGAGAGAGAGGGAGAGAGGGAGAGAGGGAGAGAGGGAGAGAGGGAGAGAGGGAGAGAGGGAGAGAGGGAGAGAGGAGAGAGGGAGAGAGGGAGAGAGGGAGAGAGGGAGAGAGGGAGAGAGAGGGAGAGAGGGAGAGAGGGAGAGAGGGAGAGAGGGAGAGAGGGAGAGAGGGAGAGAGGGAGAGAGGGAGAGAGGGAGAGAGGGAGAGAGGGAGAGAGGGAGAGAGGGAGAGAGGGAGAGAGGGAGAGAGGGAGAGAGGGAGAGAGGGAGAGAGGGAGAGAGGGAGAGAGGGAGAGAGAGAGAGATTTGATGTGATGGGGGTGAGTTGCTTGAAGGATGAAGTGGGACAAATCGTTGTGGACTCAGATGGAATTAAAGGAAGATGGAAGAGATATATGGAAAGGCTGTTGAATGTAGAAAATGAATGGGATAGCAACATCGAGAGCAACCCAGTTTTAGGACCAGCAGAGAAGATAACTGAGAGGAAGTTGAGGAAGCTGGAAGAGCAATGAAGAGTAGAAAAGCAGGAGGGCCGACGGGAGTGTGGGAGATACTGTATGTTGAAGGCAGCGGGAAGTTGGGGTGTGAAGAGAATGACAGAGATCTGTAATCTGGTGGTGAAAGAAGGCCGCATTCCAGTGGATTGGGAACTGAGTACCCTCCTCCCTCTGTACAAGGGGAAAGGTGACCCTCTGGACTGTGGCTCCTATAGAGCAATAAAGTTATTGGAGCATGGAATGAAGGTATTGGAAAGGCTGTTGGAGAAGAGGATAAGAAAGAAGGAAGAGGAACGACAGATGCAATTATTATTGTAAGGCAGCTGCAGGAGAAGTACATGGAGAAGAGGAAGAAGTTGTTTTTTGGGTTTGTTGATCTGGAGAAAGCATTTGATAGGGTTCCACGTGAAGTTATGACATGGGCATTGAGGAAGTTAGGAGTGGAGGAATGGTTGATCAGAGCAGTGATGGCAATGTACGAGAGAGCACGCACAGCTGTAAGGACGAAGGATGGGAACAGTGGTGAGTTTGAGGTGAGGGTAGGAGTGCACCAGGAGTCGGTACTATGTCCACTTCTATTTGTAGTTGTGATGGAGGTGCTGGCTCGGAGGGTAAAGGAGGGTTTACTGTGGGAGCTGCTATATGCAGATTATCTGGTGTTGATTGTAGAGAGTATGGATGGACTGAAGGAGAAGATGAACAAGTGGAAGAAATGTATGGAGGCAAAAGGTTTGAAGGTGAATATCGGAAAAACGAAGGTGATGGCAAGTGGTAAAGCATGTGGTGAGGTGGAAAGGACTGGGAAGTGGCCGTGTGCTGTGTGCAGGAAGGGTGTCGGGGTGAACTCCATTCAGTGTACAATGTGTGCTGAATGGGTTCATCGAAAATGTAATGGGGTGAGAGGGTCATTAACCAGTGTGGCAGCTACATTCAAGTGTAAGGTGTGCATCGAGGGAGCAGCAGATGAAGGAATTGTTGAGTTGGATCTTGGAGATGGTGTGAAACTGGAAGGTGTGAAAACATTTTGCTATCTTGGAGACATGCTGAATGGAGAAGGTGGATCAGACTCTTCGACGGTTGCTAGAGTGAGATGTGCATGGAAGAAGTTTCGGGAACTGAGTGGCGTGCTGACGAAGAGGGGAGTGTCATTGAAGCTGAAGGGAAAGGTGTATGCTACATGTGTGAGGAGTACGATGATTTATGGGAGTGAGACATGGGAACTGAACATGGAGCAGCAACAAAGGCTGGAAAAGGTGGAAATGCGAATGGTTCGGTGGATGTGTGGAGTATCGTTGAGAGAGAGGAAGACAAATGATGACCTGCGGAAGATGATGGGAAAAAGAGTCTGTGATGGATGTTGTGAAGAGAAACAGGTTGAGATGGTTGGGTCATGTGTTGAGGAAGGATGAAAGTGACTGGGTGAGAGGAGTGTTGGAAATGAGTGTTGTCGGAAGTAGAGGACGGGGAAGACCGAGCAAAACTTGGCTCAAGGTGGTGGAAGAGGAAATGTGGGCAAGGGGATAAAGAAGGGGAGATGCAGAAAACAGGGTAAAGTGGAGAAGATTGTCATGGGGCCCGCAAGGCTAACCCCTTCTTTTGCGGGGAAAATGGCCTTTAAATGCTTGTGTGTGTGTGTGTGTGTGTGTGTGTGTGTGTGTGTGTGTGTGTGTGTGTGTGTGTGTGTGTGTGTGTGTGTGTGTGTGTGTGTGTGTGTTCTTGACCCCGAAACTGCCTCCAACAACCACCCCCCCTCCTCCTCCACCAAAATTTGTGTTATTTTTTATTCCTTTTGAAATTCTTACCTGCCCTTCCCTGGTGATATCCCTTCACTTGCCCCACTTTTCTTATCCCCACTCTCCCCCACCCCAACCCCCTTGTTAAATTGAGTCGTTGGCTTGATGGATTTATTTAATCTGAATGGTGGTGTCGGTCGAGCACAGACATGACAGACCAAATTTGAATTGCCACCTCCTGTGCCAAATTTCCTTGTTAATACCTGTTGCACACTACATGACCAAAAGTATGTGGACAGCCTTTCTGATTGGCGGATTCGACTAGTTCATCCACACCCATTGCTGACAGGTGTATGAAATCAAGCACACAGCCATGCAATCTCCATCGACAAACATTGGCAAGAGAATGGGCCGTACTGAAGAGCTCAGTGATTTCAACGTGGCACCGTTATTGGATGCCACCTTTCCAAAAAGTCAGTTTGTCAAATTTCTGCCCTGCTAGAGCTCTCCAGTCAACTGAAAGTGCTGTTATTGGGGAGTGGAAACATCGAGAAGCAACAACAGCTCAGCTGTGAAGTGGTCAGCCACACAAGCTCACAGAACGGGACCACCGAATCCTGAAGTGCGAATCCAAAAAATTGCCTGTCGTCGGTTGCAACACTCACGACCGAGTTCCAAACTGACTTTGGAAGTAACGCCAGGACAAGTATGCTCGTCGAGAGCTTCATGAAATGGGTTTCCATGGACGAGCAGCCGCATACAAGCCTAAAATCACCATGCACAATGACAAGTCGCCATTAGAGTCTGGACCCGTGGAAATGGGTTCTCTGGAGTGATGAACTACGCTTCACCATCTGGCAGTCCGACGGACAAATCAGAGTTTGGCGGATGCCAAGAGAACGCGACTTGCACAAATGAATAGTGCCAACTGTAACGTTTGGTGGAGGAGGAATAATGGTCTGGGGCTGTTTTCCATGGTTCAAGCTGGACCCTTTATTTCCAATGAAGTGAAATCTTAATGCTACAGCAGACAATGACATTCCAGATGATATCTGTGCTTCCAACTTTGTGGCAAACAGTTTGGGGAAGGCCCTTTCCTGTTTCAGCATGACAATGTCCCCGTGCGCAAAGCGAGGTCCATGCAGAAATGGTTTGTCAAGGTCGGTGTGAAAGAACTTTACTGGTCTACACAGAGCCCTGACCTCAACCCCAAACACCTTTGGGATGAATTGGAATGCCTCCTGTAAGCCAGGCCGAATCACCCAACATCAGTGTCCGACTTCACCAATGCTCTTGCAGCTGAATGGAAGCAAATCCCCGCAGCAATGGTCCAACATCGAGTGGAAAGCTTTCCCAGAAGAGTGGAGGCTGTTATAGCAGCAAAGGGGGGGACCAACACCATATAACTACCCGTGATTTTGGAACGAGGTGTTGGACGAGCAGGTGTCCGCATACAGTATTTTTGGCCATGTCGTGTATCTTCGTGGCAGGCAAACCCAAATGTGTCACCCCAGGCAGTCAACTGGGTCACCTGCCCCTAAATCCGGCCCTGGCCCCACCATCTCTTTTTTAATAATAGGCCAATGCTGTTTTTCTGGCGAATCCTGAAACACAGAAACACTCCTTGGAGAAAAATTTTTAAAATAAAAGTTGCTTCAAAATAATCCAAACCTGCAGGAACATTACATTTTTTTTTCAATCAGATAAAAAAATTTGAACCTGGGAAGTGTAGAAAGTTGGGTGGTGTCGAAAGAGTGGTGTCAAAACCAACTGGGTGGTGCAGGAAGCAACAGACCGCTGCATCCATATCTTTGCTGTTAAATATGATTTTAGAATTTTACACGATAGATCTATGTGTGTCATCATATGCTGGTTCATCCATCCGTTTGTGTGTAACATTCCTTTCATCCGTGAAAGATATTGTTGTGGTTACCAAATTCGCAAACCACCATTCAGGTCCCTTCGGTGAGGTATCTCGGTAAGTATATGTGTAGTTAGGCCCAAACCCGTTGTCTAGAGGGAATAAATGTTATTCATGCGTGCTGCGACTCTTCAGGATAGCCGTTTTTCTTTTACTATCTTTATTTTGGACCAACCGCCATGATTACCACCACCAACCACAACATCAACCACCCACCGCGGCGCCGCTTCACGTCACACCTCGCAACCGTCGCATCGCCACCGTTCTTGCGCCGCTTGTGGGTACCGGTGTTGGACTCGTGCAGGGCGCGCGCCGAACAGCGTGTACAAAACCACGGATTTTCCGCTCCAAAAACGGATCAAAAACGACACACGCCCACTTTTTTCCGTTCAATCGGTGAGCGAGGGGCGATTTCGCCCCGCCTCCAGGGCGTTGGAGGGCGGTCGCTATATGCAAATTCATGGATCAAAATGCATTCACGCCCACTTTTTCTAGGGCCAATGGGGAGCGAGGTGAAAGGTCGAAGGCAGGGGGTCAAAAGCGAAGCCACGGGGCTTATATAAGCGACCGCGTTCGTCAGTCGAGAGAGTTAAGACTTCGCAGTCAGTGGAGTTGGGAAGAAGAAGCAAGAAGGAGTTGGTCGTCGTCGTCGTGTGCGTTGGAGTCGGAGCGAAGAGGACGGAGCTGTGGAGAGGGGGCGAGGGCAGACGAGGGGGTGCTCGCGTCGTGCCGGGAGCTGCACACCAGGGAGGCCGACGGCGCGACCTGGTCGAGGTGGAGACGCTCGTCGCGGGACTCGAGGCAGAGTAAAAATCCTCCTTTCCCCCGAGCATCAGCAACCCCCTCCTGTTCCCCCCCGCGCTGAGATAGTGCGACCAAGGGGGCCCCTTTCCCACCCCCTACCAGACACTGTCCGCGAGGCCCGCGGAGTTGAGGCACCATCGCCGCTCCGCGTCTCATCGTCAGACGGGTAGGCCCGACCCGGTCTCGGCCTCAGGCCCGCCTCATCCTTGAGGGTGTTCTTTTTCTTGGTTTTGGGTATGTGTTGTCGGCGCCGTCTGTGAAGTAGAATTGTATAAGTGTTGCCGTGTGCTCGCGTAATCGGTATTAGATCTGCATTGTCGCATTTGCTTTTTGTGTAAAATTGCATTGTTTCTTTTCCTTTTCTATGTGCTTTTGGTGGAATTGAATATGTGTGCTTTCCGTTCATCGCGAATAAATGTGCTTTATTATTGAACTGTTCTCCCGCTTCGCTTCGTCTTTTCCTCTATTGAATCCCCATCTTACTTCACGTAAAGGGTTGGTAGTGGGCTGAATACGCCCGATAATTAATCAAACCGTCGAGGCCGACGATAACACCGCTCGGTTATCCCGATAGTACGGAACGGGTCGCTTAAGTGGCCCGTGTCCGAAGTCGACCTGCGGCGAGGTGCGATCGCCCGGTCTACCCTCCGTGTGGGTACTTAGGTAGGTCAAATTTGGCGAGCAACCCTATCCCACGCGGGGGCTGATTGGCTCGATCGCGGTGAGACCGAAAGGTCCGGCGTTAGTCCGAGAGGGTCACGACTGGATTGTCCGTCCGGTGGGCGACGTGCCGCGATTCGAGTTACGTGGCCGTCAGCACGCCGGCGGGCGCGAATCTGTAACAATATCATTTGACTGCAATGTTGGTCAGGTCAAAGAGATCTACTGGGTATTAAAAGGTATGAAGGTCTTCAGAGTCAAAAGGAGTCTCAGGGTCTTCAGGGTTCGAAAGGGATGAAGTGGATTGAAAGGGTCTTGGAGGTCTGTGTTCCAAAAGGTGTAAAGGGCCGCAAAGGGTCTTAGGAGAAAAGATTGGGGTGAATTATATGCTGAATGGAACAAAAGCACACTTGTAAACCAAGCACAGCATGCCAAGTCTGAACATCATAACATATCCCTCACTGGAGGTGAGCTTTCAGGAACATTCTCCAAGCAGGATGAAGATTGTTCAATTAGTGCCACAGAGGGGATGGCTGAAAGGGATGGAAGATAAAATAATTTTGTTGTCTTTAACCTTCCTGAATCTTCTCCAAATATTTCCAAAGGTTGGCAGAAAGCAGACTTAAAGTCTGTGCAGAATTGATAGAGATCGGAACACAGGTGGGAGGAATACATGTGAATCATGTCATTAGGCTGGGGGGAGGGGGGTATTGGACATGATTAGAGCGTGGTCCTCGAGTAGCACTTGTTGAGCAAAAGGATATATCAACGAAAAACAGAGTCCTCCAATGCCTGGTGTTGGCTTCACGGTTAAGGTGGCTGGCTGAAGATCTTCGGGTCTTGAGTATGAGCTCCTGTCATCCATTGAATTAACACCAGGTGGGGTTAACAGCTTGTCATCCTTCTGAGGATGGCAAAATGAGTAGCAATGCACTGGTGATAGAGGGCACTAAATTAGCAGCACAGTCATGCCCCCAGAAAATGATGCAACCAGCAACCACAGGCTGCACACGACAGCTCGCTGCTTGTTCCGACAAGCAGTTCTCGGAAGAGTCTGGGTCGTTCCATTTCCTAATGATGGAGCCCACTGTGCTCTTGGGAACTTTCAACACTCCAGAAATTGTTTTTGACCCTTCCCTAGATCTGTGCCTCCTCACAATTCTATCTCGGAGCTCTACAGACAGTTCCTTGGACTTCTTTTTGCAGTTTCTGCTCTGGCATGAACTGTCAACTGTGGGACCTGATATAGAAAAGTGTTTCTTTCAAAATCATGTCCAATCAATTGAGTTTGTCACAGGAGGACTCCATTCAAGTTTTCGATAAATCTCAAGGATGACCAAAGCAAAATGGATGAACCTCAGCTCAATTTGGAGTGCCAGATCAAAGTGGTTGAATACTTTTTGACTCAAGACATTTCAAGCTTTTCATTTTTTATAAAATTGTAAAGATTTCTAAAAACATGTTTTCACTTCGTCATGACAGGGAATTTTGTGTAGATTGGTGACAAAAAAAAATTACATTTAATCAATTTTGCATTGAGGCTGCAACACAACAAAATGTGAAGGGGTGTGAACACTTTCTGAAGGCACTGTCTGGTCTCGAGCTGTTTTTATTAAATCTCCCTGAGATTGATGTCATCACTTCCTCTGTACATGCAGAGTGTTATCAACACCTGGCAAGCTTTGTCACTGCGTCTTGAGACCAACCAGAGAGTTGGTGTCAAAGCCACCCAATGCTCGCCTGTTTATACATTTATCGTTTTTAAGACGAGTCGAATAATATTTTGTTTAAAGCATTGCAATGAAGTCTGATCAAAATAATTTTAAAGCAAAAAAAGTATTGGTATATTGTAATCAGTAAAAAATAGTGGTAGATAAAAACATTAGAAAGGAAATAACTTGCAAAAAAACTTTAACATTTTCACGCTGACGCTCTCACCGGGGATATCGCAATCGCTGTCTGTTCTTTGAACAGGCGAGCTAAAAATGTGTTTTGCAAAAAAATTAACCCTTGATTATTCTTTTTGACGTATTCATGAACTGTTTCTTTTTTGTTTCCTAAAATAGTTTCTTTTTTGCTCACATCTGCTTTGTAGAATGTTTTTTTTTTAAATATATTTTTGCAATGAAAGGACATAAAAGCAAAGTGTCAAGTCTGTCTCTGTCTCTGTCAGCAAAGTCAAGGGTGGTATTTGCATGTCGAAAATAATCAGTGAGTGTGTCAGTGAGTACGTCTCCTCCATAACTCCAAAACCATGAAACCAAGTGGTACAAAATTTTGCATGCACACCAAGGGAACCCCTAGGGAGTGTGTGAATGAAAACTGGGTGTTGGGGTAAATTTAAACACTCCTTTTAAAGATAATTTAGGGGGTGCTCATTCCAAAACAAACAAAATGAACCTTACAGAAATGGTGGTACACCATCTTCGTCAGCCTTCTGCCACATCGCTGGTTGAAACCGGCATTTTCTTCGTCCTGCTCATAAACACCTCAAATTGAAACTACGATCACCTCTCATGGACTCATTAAAGTGCTGTCTGCATTCAAAATCTGGCTCCGCATTTGAGGATCCAATCTTGTGGACTAAATAACTTTCAAAATATGGAGTTAAATCTGAAAAGTAAAAGAAATCAGCGATTCTTTCAACTAAGTGTATTTATTTATTTAATAAAGGCAGTCATCCCTCCTTTTGCAGTGTCATCTTAATTCATACCTCGAGAGGATACAGTGTCACTCCACCGGGAACTGCGATACTTATCGGAAACCCAAAGATTTGAACAATGTTTTTAATTTACCTTTCTATGAAGAACCCAGATTGCATCAATTTTGAAGAGTTAAAGAAGTGTGGATGGAAGTTCTGGATCTGGCGAACATTTTCAGCCATTTGAACCAGAAGCATTCCCGACTCTGCAAGGCAGTTCTGAGATTTTAAAAAGAGAGCGAGAAATCCTTGTCGTATTCTGGATTGGCTTTGGATGCAAGGATCTGATGTCGTGGACTAAATAACTGTCAAAATCTGAAATGAAATCTAAAAATTTTAAGAAACCAGCAATTCCTGTAACAGTAAAATTATTTATTTATTTATTGATTTGAGGATATCGCCCCTCTTTCTGCTCTGTCGTCTTAATTCACACCTCCAGAGGACAGGGTGTCACTCTCGTGGGACCTGCAATACTTGGAGGAAACCCAAAGATTTGAAGGATTTGTTTCTTAAATTCCCTCTTGAAACGGGGAGGGGGGGGGATTGGCATGTTGGATCTGTCGGGAATTTGAACCAGAAGTATTCCCGACTCTGCAAGGCGGTTCTGAGATTATTAAAAGAGAGCAGGAAATTCATAAAGTATTATGGAATAGCTGAAGGTTCCTTTCTTCACCGCTGTTACGTCTGATCATGTGGTGTATATATGGAGTCACGTAGTTCCAGGCCCGTCACCAGGGCTCAGTTTTAAGGGGGACATATGAAGTGGATGGGGGGGGGGCACACTTATAATATTTAATGTTTTTGATAACCCGGTATGCTATTGTATTCATGCAGCATTGACGCATCTATACTGAGGTTGCCGTCGCATACTAACCAAATTGATCTCAGCTGGATTTAATATGATCCGATGTTTTGGGCCTAAAATTATTCGAATGCAGGAGAGCCACAACAAACTGGCACATTCACAATGCAGATATTCAATGATGAGACAATTGGCAGCAATTAACGTGCACTTATACAAGGTGTTGTCAAGAATTGGCAATAGAAAATGAATATACCAGAGATACAATGACTAAACGGGGGAAGTTGGCACCGGAATCAGTGCACTTTCAAATAAGATACAGTCGGCTATGACCTGCGATCATCACGAGAAACTATCAACAGCAAATACGACCAGCCTGAAGATACCACAAAGTCCGAATTTAAAGCAATTACACAGAGGTAAGGTTATACACAAAGCACTAGATATGGGATATGCAAAGCACCAAACACAACATTCAACTTAAACATCAGAAGTACTGTTGCGAATCTGGAAGCCATGAACACTCAACATTCAGGTTCCTCTCGCTCAGTTATATCGGTAAGTACGTGTTTCTAGTTAGAATCCCATCCTGTGTCTAATGGGAATTACATACTTGTGCTGCGGAGTTATTTTGATGGTCAGGGGTTTGTTTTTTTTTACATCAACAATCAACTACAACAACACCAGCATCACCATCACCTTCACCTCACTTCCTGCCACCATCCTCCACCGGCACCATTGCACCCGTGCGTGTCAGCACGTACGTGGGCTGTCTGCAGTGATGGTCGTCATGCCCCCCCCCTGGTCCAATCAACGGCCTTGGCGCCCGTTTTGGCCAATGACAGGGCGACGAGCGCATTTTGCATGCCAAAACCGTCCAGTGAGGGAGAGCGGGGAGGGAGGAGTGTACCCCCCCCCCCTGCACAAGGGTGAATAAGGTTGCGGCGCGATCAGACCAAGAGGAGAGTTTTTCGTTGTCGGGACAAGCGCTGAACGGAGCTCTGGAGTCTGGTGGCGGCTCGCTGGCGCCTAGTTCTATCATCGCCTCTCGCTGTTGCCTGGTTCTATCATCACCTCTCGCTGGTGCCTGGTTCTTCGGACCGCATTGCGACGCTGGTCTGGGGCACTCGTCTCGTCGAAGACCGCACGAGGCAGGAAGCGTGTGTGTCCGGGGCCCTGTCTGAAATTAGGAATTAAATAAGTGCACTCGCTGTACATTATTTGCCTTGCATCTCTTATTAGTTGCGATAACTCTGCCCTAACGTGCTTCCCTCCTTCCCCACCTACTGTTAATAAATACCCTATTTGTTAAATCTATCAGCTCGTCTTTGTGTTTCTTTTATTGGTTTAACACGATGCGTGTTGGGAAACGAGCAAGGCCGTTGTTGCCATAATTGTGTGCATTTGGTCCGACGGGACTTCGGTAATCATCCGCTCGGGTTACACATGGTTCGAGCCTGCATATGGCTCATCCCGTACGAGTGCCGTCGAGGGTGTGAATACTCAATAGATCGCCACATGCTCCTTTAGGTATTTTGAAGATTGGCAAGTAACCCTGTACCACATGGTTGAATTATTGACGTTTCACGGTCCTGTGAGGGACCCGTACCTTTCGGAGTTCTCCGGAGAGGTACGATCTAGATTCTGGGTATTCGGTGGAGCCAACTCGACTGCTCCATCTCGCGGTCATGCTCGCCGCCGATACGCGGCCCACAACAGTACAAAGCAGCCGACCACGGCGGGTGCTGAACACAACTACAACCGCAACCACATGCACACATGCATCACCAGCAGTCACACACACAATCTGAACTCCTCGTATAGTTTTTATACTGCTGCACTCGCTGTTAGAAGATCTGCAGGCAATGCGTCTCGGTGTGGAATCTTCTGAGGACCTTCCCCTTCCATTCATTCAGGGATTTGCGTGTGAGGTCTCTTTCGAAGGCCAGCCGTACCAGTTGTGCCTTGCGTGCATGGCGCATGGACAGTCGTTGGTCAGTGAAGACATTCCTCAGTATTGAGAATGAGTTTTCACATATGGCAGTGGACTCACCAAGTGTTAGTCCAAGTCTCATAGCAGTCACAACACTTGGCATGGCTTCCATTGTTTTGTGGTATCTTGAGAGGAGTTTTTTTGTTGTCCATCTCTCGTTTGGCTGATTTGCAACCACACACTTTGTTTCACTGATGGTTGACTTTGTTAATGTCATGATGTGCTGGAGCAAGTGGGGATCCAAAACCGTGCCATTTTCGGGATTCAAGGCAGCGAGTGAACGGGTGAGTTGTGTGTTGCACTCACTGGAGCGCTGAGCGATCTCTCCAAGCACAGTGTCAATTGCGTTGTAAAAAACCATCTGCAGTTCCGTCTTGTCCTGTCATCTCCAAAACTACAAACCGTTCCAAGTTCTTATTCGTTGTGAGTCTCCGTTTTGGTGGTGCAGGTGAAGCAGTGTGAGCATCGTTGGCCTTGTTCCACAGATCAGTGAACTCATCCTCAGAGCGGAGTTTCTTCATGCACTTTGTAGCACTCGCCCCCAGTTCCAACCCCATTAGCAAGTCCATGTCCTCTGCCTGCAAGAGTCAGTTAGGGCCATCTAACAACATCAGCAGTTTTTGTATAAAGATAGCAATGAACATGAAGGCAGGCCCAGAGACTTCCCGCAAAAGCCCAATTGCCTCCATCCTCATCTCTGCACCGCAGGCACGTTCTGCATCAATCTCCGACAGTAAGGATGTGATATCCTTAAAAGATCCTATGATCACAGACACGGTGGCGAAATGTCCCATCCACCATTGATCAAGAAGTCGTTTTAACCGCTCACCTTTTTCTGCACAGCAACAGTGGGCTTTCTAAAGAATTTGTGTAGGCAACAACAAACCTCGAGGACATCAGTGACAGCTTTCTCTGCTTCCAGTGCTTGGATAACTCCCAGATGGAGTTGATGATTTAAGCAGTGCACATAGGGGATTTCTCTTTCAAATATCTCTTGCAACAACTTTTGCACCCCACCATGCTTACCAGCCATTACCGACACCCCGTCGTACACCTGACTTAATATTTTTGATGTGGCAAGTCCTGCTTTTGTCAGCTATGCAATTATTAGGTCCGTCAATGTTTTTGCCTCTCCAACGTCGGCTGCAGCTATTGTGAGTAGATGCTCTGTTGCTTCAGTTGATGCCGATACAAAGCGAATGATGATTGATATGTTCTCACATTCAGTGGGGTCCCTCGTCCCTTCCACCTTGATGGTAAGCCACGATGTGCCTACTTCTTCCACGAAGGCATCCGTCACAATATTACTCAATGTGCAGATCAGTTCATTCTGCATTTCCGGACTAGTATAG
Organism: Eptatretus burgeri; assembly: GCF_056783735.1. Taxonomy (NCBI): domain Eukaryota; kingdom Metazoa; phylum Chordata; class Myxini; order Myxiniformes; family Myxinidae; genus Eptatretus; species Eptatretus burgeri. The sequence continues at coordinate 138,912,768 of NC_140964.1, forward strand.
CTTGCGTTTCGTGTGATATTCTTTATTATTTCGGCTTGTTCGGTGTCTTTTTTGAGTGTGCAGTTTAAAAGCGAGAGAAAGAGCCCACTGTGCCCGTCTGACATATCCTTAAAATTATGAAGGCTCCCTCTAAAAAGTAACTGATTTTCTGCGATAAATCCCACAACATCTAGAAGAGCAGACACATAGTACCGGTTTCTATTTAGCTGGTCAGCATTGAGGAGTGTGGAAATCTCCTTACCACAATCAATGTGCCTCTCATTCTCCTTCCACCTCAAAACGCAAGTTAAATGTTCCTTTGAAGTTGCGTGTTTGTGAAACCCCGTCTTTCTCAACGGCATGTTTCCAATTCCGATAGCCTCGCACTGTGAAAGTAGAGTCCACTGGGCCGCGTGCAGTGTTAAACTTCCGAAATGGATCGCAGAATGCTGCATCTGTCTGCATACTGTATGTCTGTATTCCAGTCATTCATTAGTCTGGTACCACGAGGACACCAAAGAGCGACTCTTGTTCTGAAACAGATGGCCAGGTTCTACCGCTGGAGAACAACTTGATTCGGTCTCTCACTTCCAAGATCATGAGGAAGTGGCTTGACAGTCACAGCCGATCCCGAGGCGGCCGCCGCCGAGCGTGGAAACCCGGCTGCCTGCACTGGGATTCCAGCCGCAGAGCTAACGTTGCTGGCTTGGCCAGGTTGGCCAGCTTCTGTCGATATTTCATCGACATGATCGTCTCCTCCTACTCCTCCAACTCCTCCCAAAACATGTCTTTAATCATGTTCTATATTTTCGTCAGTTGCATTTTTCCTTTTCTTCGCCATTTTCGTATATCCATGTCTTTTTCTATTTTTGCGAGCTAGCGCTCTCCGTAACTCGTCCCTCGTGACTCGTGTCACTAATCTCGCGACTCACGAGATTTGACGGTTGACTGTTTTATTTATTAAATGATGCATGCACCAAAAACAGGTTTTATCTGCATAATTTAAAATGTAAGCACGATTGCAAACACATATTTTAAATTTTTATTCTAAAATTACTTTTGAAAGATGGAGGTTTGTGAAGGTCACGCAGTGCACTTCATCTTTAATTCTGCAAATTTATGTCTTTTCCTTATTCATATTATGACTATATTACATTTATTCCTAACTTAAGGCCCTGTCACACTTTGACGATTTAGCCAGCGTATGCCGACGTATGAAAATTTGTCTAAAACGCTGGCACACGTCAAATACGTGATGGGTAAGTTTTGTATACGTTAAGAGCACGCTGGTATACGTCGGAGAATGCCGAGCTCGTCGACAAATTTTAAGCATGCTTATAATTTTTTGATGTATGCCAGCGTACGTCTCACACGTTCCGCATATGCTGGCCATAAGTTGTAGGCATGTTACGCGATCGTTGACACACATTACTTGTAAGTTACTCATAAAGGGGCTGTCACACCTTGACGTTTTAGCCAGCGAATGGCAAGGTCTCAAAATGTATGTAAAACGCTGGCATACGCTGAACTATTGATGTTTTTTTTAAGTTTTGGGCCTATAATAACGTGTTGGACGTATGCATAACGTATTAGTAATGTACACAGAACATTTTAATCACATATAGATAACTTATAGCAACGAATGCTGAGCGTTTTGTCGGCGTTCACAACCAATGCCCAACGATAGTCTAACTTATGCATCGCGCGGCAGCGTATCGCCGACGATCATGTGGCGTATGCTAATCATAGGCTGCGGCCCCGACGATTCAAATCATAACCGCACTAGACATCGAAGTGTGAAGCCGCTGTCACAACTTGACGTTTTAGCCAGCGTATGCCGACATATGAAAAATTTGCCAAACCAAGCTGGCACACGTCGAATACGTTATGGGTAAGTTTTGTATACGTTAAGAGCACGCTGGCATACGTCGTAGTTTTCTGGCACAAGTAGTCATACGCCGAGTACGTCGAGAAATTTTCAGCATGTTTAAAATTGCTCGATGTACACGACGTATGACACACGTTCCGCATACTCTGGCATAAGTTGTAGGCACGCTACGCAATCGTTGACACACGTTACTTGTACGTTACTCAAGTCAAAACACATCGACGTAATGGTTAGCATCAGTGTTCCAGACTCGCTGTTTTTTTTTTTTTTCTTTGTTATGTCGGTGATGTTGACACTTCAATTTCTAGTGCGGTTATGATTTATTGTTGAGTGGCAGCCTATTAATTATATTATATTATAACCGCACTAGAAATCGAAGTGTCAACATCACCGTCATACCGAAGAAAAAAAAAAACAAGTGAAATCCTTCAATACAGCGCGTGTGGTGAAGAAAATGAGTACACTCATGTAAAAAATATGCAATTTATGCTTTTTCAGTTGAAAAACAATGAAATAGCGCACTTAATATTTGAAATGTAAAAATCTTGTTATTATTGTGATAAGCACCTTTATTTATAACAGAAGGAATGAAATCGTTCGATACAGCGTGGCAGGAGGCCGCAAAATAATGATAGCATAAGAAGAACTTAGCTTTCAGCATTTGGCGATCGGCGCGAAATGCGATGGTGGGTGGAAATGACGTCTTTCGGCGCGAAATGCGATGGTGGGCGGAAATGACGTCTTTCGGCGCGAAATGCGATGGTGGGCGGAAATGACGTCTTTCGGCGCGAAATGCAATGGTGGGCGGAAATGACGTCTTTCGGCGCGAAATGCGATGGTGGGCGGAAATAACGTCTTTCGGCGCGAAATGCAATGGTGGGCGGAAATGACGTCTTTCGGCGCGAAATGCAATGGTGGGCGGAAATGACGTCTTTCGGCGCGAAATGCGATGGTGGGCGGAAATGACGTCTTTCGTTCGTTCGTACATGAGAGGGGGGCGTTTCTTGGTTTTTTCCCGCCAAGCAATAAATTAAATGGTTTTCACAAAAATAACACATTAGTTTCACAAATTTCCATTGAAATACTCGGGTATTTCCGTCAATTCTCGCTATTTCCGTCTCGGTTACGCACTGCATCTACCGGACGGCCGTCATTGGCTGTCTGGAGGCATGTGGGGGGGGGGACAGGGGACACCAGAGACTTGGTAGACACCGGGGACATTTCAAACTCGGTGAAATTGTATACACCGTACGCGCTGTAAAAAAACCAAGGAGTCTGGAACACTGACGCTAACCATTACCTTGACGTGTTTCGACTTATGAGTAACTTACAAGTAACGTGTGTGGACGTGTGTCAACGATCGCGTAACGTGCCTACAACACGTTACTCATAGGTAAGAAATAAGTTTCGGGTACGCTAAACATTACCTCAACGTGTTTTGACTTATGAGTAACTTACAAGTAACGTGTGTCGACGTGTGTCAACGATCGTGTCACGTGCCTACAACTTATGGCCAGCGTTATGCGGAACGTGTGAGTCATATGCTGGCATACGTTGGAAAATTTCAAGCATGGAAAATTTGTCTAACACCTCGGCGTACAAAGATGTATGCCAGCGTACTACGGAAAAAAGCCAGCATACTACGACGTATACATACTACGACGTTCTCTTAACGTATACAAACTTACCCATAACGTATTCAACGTGTGCCAGCGTTTTAGCCAAATTTTGCAGACGTGGGCATACGCTGGCTAAAACGTCAAGGTGTGACAGGGTATGATGATGATGTTGACACTTCGATGTCAAGTGCGGTTATGATTTGAATCGTTGAGCAGCAGCCTATAAATAGGCTATGCCGCGTGATCGTCGGCGATACGCTGCCATATGCTATGCATTCATTCGACTATCGTTGGGCATACGTTGTGAACGCCGACAACACGCGAAGCATTCCTTGATATAAGTTATCGAAACGTTCTATGTATGTTACTAATACGTTATGCATATGTCCAACTCGTAATGAATATGCCCAAAAATGGAAAAAAAACATCAATAGTTCAGCGTACGCCAGCATTTTTCTTACATTTTGGTCCATTGCCATACGCTGGCTAAAACATCAAGGTGTGACAGGGCCCTTAAAACCAATCAGGTAACCTGCTTAATAGGGCCTCCATATCCAAGACGCTGATTGGCTATTCCTTAAAACTAAATTATCCACGATATATACAGGGTGTCCCAAAGAAATGTACTCACTCTTCAAATGATCAGAAATGCGTTATTTATCGACTTAGAAACAAGATCAATGGTTCAATGTATAAATGTATAAATGCATGTTCACAAATGTTCAAACTGATGACCATCACGTTCCAAACACAGCCGATAACGCAGACCAGTGGATTCAACAGTGTTACGAATCCTTTCATTTGGAACTGCAATACATTGTCTTTAAATTTCCTCTTTCAGCTCATCGATTGTTGCTGGTTTTGAGCCGAAAACCTTGTCTTTGAGATGTCCCCATCAAAAGAAGTCCATTGGAGTGAGGTCTGGGGAACACGCAGGGAATTCAACACTACCTCTTCACCCAATCCATCTGTTCGGAAAAGTTGCTTTGAGATAGGCCCTTACATCACGGTGGTAGTGGGGACATGCTCCATCTTGCTGAAAGTAAATCTCTTCATCACCAAATATCTCTTCGACACGTGGACCGACGGATTCCTGCAGCAAGTTTAAGTAAATATCCCCAGTGACAGTTTGGTCAAAAAAGAATGGCTCTAGGATGCCCAATGCTGATATCACACACCACACAGTAACCCCTGGTAAGTTTAAATAGTGTTCCATGGTAACATGCGGATTTTCAGCCCAGTAGGTGCAATTGTGTCGGTTAATTGAGCCATTTAACTTGAAGCTGGCCCCATCGCTCCAAACAATTTTGGATGGAAATGCTGCATCTTCTTCGCCTTTGCCCAGGTACCACTCACAAAATTCAGCTCTCCGGTCAGGACCGTCTTCATTTAGAGCGTGGATTAATGTTGGAATGTAACTTTTCCAAGTAATTCGCTTCAAAATGCGATGGGCGCTTGATTTTGGGATTCCTGTCTCAAGAGCCATTTGTCGTACAGATTTCCGTGGGGATCGGTGGAGGGTTTCCAGCAATTGATTTTCCTTTGCAGGGGTGGTTGATGACTGTGGTCTTCCTGAAAGCTACTTATGCATGTCATGCACAGTTCAATCTGTTTCAAACTTATCTTGGATGCGAGCAATGGTGCGTCGCGTTGGTGGATCTTTGTAAAAATGTCTTCTAAATTGTCTTTGCACTTCCATGATGTTTTCGTGCTTCCAGTGCACTTTATGATAAATTTTCTTTCTTCAAAACCGAGTCGTACTTCTGCCATTATTAGGGTCAATTTGATCTGAAAATAAATGAAAAATTCAATGAGTTATGAGGAGCCAATATGTGAGTACATTTTTTGGGACACCCTGTACATATATATATATATATATATATATATATATATATATATATATATATATATATATATATATATATATATATATATATATATATATATATATATATATATATATATATATATATATATCTATATATACACACATGTATATATATTGTTACGGTTGTGGAAATTCGCATTACACCATAAAGGGTCCTCAGGTGAGATATATCGGGAAGTTCATGTGTCGTTAGCCCAAACCCGTTGTATAGAGGGAATATATGTGATCCATTCGGGCTGCGACGCTTCAGTTCGCAGTTTTTCTTTGGCTATTGTTAATTTGGTGTAAGAACAACAAAGAACATCGCCACAACCAACATCTCAACGATCACGCCATTCACTACACGACGCCACCTGGCACAACAATGCAACCACATCTTGGCCACTCGCCATTCAACGAGCACTGTGCGGGCGCGTGCAAGAAAAAAAAAACCAACAACGCTTGTGGGGTTTTCCCGCCTTATTTCCCCGCCTGATGCTTCCGCCTGAATCCCCCCCACCACGCTTGGTGTGAAGGGGAGGGGTGGGGCAGCTCGCTCCCGATTGGCGGATGCACGGCATGAGGCGGTCGGAGTGGGGGCACGCCCCCCTTCGAGAGCTTTCTGGAAACGCCTCGAAGGGAGGTGGAGACAGAAATGGGGCGGGGCGCGGGGCGCAGCAAAGGGTGGAGCCGGCCCCTACAAAAGGGTGGTCGTGAAGAGTCGTTTTTGGTTCGTTGTTCCCTTGTCCCGGTTGGAAGGAAGAGGCTCTTGGTTCGTTCAAGCGATTGACAAAAGGCGTGGACGTGAAGGTCGACGAGAACGTCGTTCCTTTTCCTGTTCCCTTGTCCCTGAAGGGGAATTGTGGAGAGTTGCAGTGATCGTCCCTGGTCGGAGGTTCTGTTCGTTTGTCCGAGCTGTCGGGCGGACGACACGTGCATGCACGCGGCACGAGCTCGCGGACCACGCCGGAGGGACTCGGAGTTTCGGTTGCTAAGGACTCGACGCGCTCAGGGAAGTCGCGACTTCCATTTCTTTTGGGTTTTGTGTAAATGTGTGTGTGTGGCGCCAGTCTGAAAAGTAGAACTGTTTAAGAGTTGTAAATAATTTTATTCGGTTGTAGCTCTGCATTGTGTCCCTGCTTCCTTTTGACTGTATGGCTGTATATACGTGCTTGTGTGTGTGTGTGTAATAAAGTGCTTGCTTGTTGAACTGTTTCCCCATTTCGCTGCGTCTTTTTCCCTTGTTTGAAAGTTCCATCTTGCATCACGTAAGGGGTTTATAGTGGGTTTTAAAACACCCGGTAATTAATCGGAACTGTCAGGGCTGATGATAACTCCACTCGGTTATCCCTGTAATACGGAATGAATCGCTTAAGCAGTTCGTGTCCGGAGTCAGCCTGTGGGGTGGTCCCTTCCCTCGGCAGATTACCCGTGCGGGTACTTAGGTATATCGACATTCGGCGATTCACCCTATTTCGCGCGGGTAGACTGCGGACTGGGTGGTGGTGGGGTTAAACCCCCACCCGTGACTGGTTTCTGGCGGTAGTCCCAGGAGGGTCACGACTGAATTGTCCGTCCGGTGGGCGACGCGGTCGCGATTCGAGTTACGTGGCCGATCGCACGCCGGACGGGCCAGAATTCGCAATAATATATATATATATATATATATATATATATATATATATATATATATATATATATATATATATATATATATATATATATATATTTACTGATTTCCGCCCGGGGGCGTGCGAACGACCGCGTTAAACCAATAGCGGCCGCTTCGCCCACCGAACGTGCAATCCAGTCGTGGCTTTCCGGATCAATGCCGAAAACCAGCCACGGGTGTGTTTCTAAGCACACCACAACCCAGTCAACACTCTACCCACGCTACAGGGTCAATCGCCGAATTGTCGATATACCTAATTAATCGCGCGGGTAGATTACCGAGAGATTGTACCTCAACGGGACCGCTTAGAAACGAGCCGCTTCAGCAGCTCGCTTCCTTTTGGGATCACCGAGCGGGGTATTATCGCGCAGTCCCGTTGGACCCAATCACTTTACCGGCTATTTAAAAACCATCTATATTCCGAGTGCAAGATGGCAGCTCAATTAAGGAAAAGACGCAACGAACGGGGAACATTAAAACAATCACATTTATTTACGAACAACACATCAGCATGTATACACAATGATGCAGTCATGCAGGTGTGCAAAACACACATGCAGTCATGTATCAATCAAGCAAAAGTAATGCAAAAGAGCTACTACCATCTATCTATTATGTACAGTCACTTATACAGTTCTACTTGCGGACATGGCGCCACACCATTCATTCAAAAGCAAGGAAAAACCCCAGGAAAGATGAGGGGTAGACTGGACCTCTTTGGGTCTTTATTGCACGGAGCCGTGTAGACCACAGAGGCTCCGCTTGTTAACTTCACCTCGCTGGGGCGACCCGCAACGTCCCGTCCCTTAGGCTGCTGTCGTGACCGCGGTCCGGCCCAGGCCTCGTCTGACGGCCCGGTGATTCGGGCCCAGCCGACAACGCCTCAGAGGAACAAATGGGCCTTCTGCTCTTTCCAAGTTGATGCTCTCTTTAAGAGCCCGTCCGTCCCTCACGCTGCTCGGACTGTCCCGAAACCCGATCACCTCGAACCGTTCGCTGCTGGCTGGCAACCTCTCCACGTCCCACACGAACACACCGTGATGTGTCGCACGGCCGGCCTGATGTGTTGCCCGCTCCGTCTCCTCGGCGAACCCAGACTTCCTCTGGACTCGAGCTCCGCTCCTCACACCGCTCCAGATCCCGACTGACTCCTCTCCCGGATCAACTCGACTGCCTGAACGGCGCTCTGCGCGCTTTTTATAGGGTTCGTGAGGCGAGATCTGATCTTCGCACTCTCACCTCTGACCCCCACTGGCTCCGCCCCTCTCGCTCTCCTGATCCGAATTCCGAGGCGAAGCTTGGAGCGAGCAGACGTGGTAGAAATCATCGACGCTGAAGGGAGAGCGGACGTGGTAGGAATCACCGTCGCTAGGAACAAGGAAACCACCGTGTTTGTTTGCAGCGATCTCACCGTTGCCGGCGCAAAGATGGCGGCGCCCGCGGAGTTGAAGGTGAAGCGATGTTGTTCCGTTGTTGGGTATTGGGGGAGATGCGGTTTGGGAAATGGTGGCTGTGGTTGGCGTTGTGGAGAAGGTGGTTGTGTGAGGTTGGTGGTGGAGGAGGTGGTTGTGTGAAGGCGCTTGTGAGAGCGCTGTTGGTGGTGGAGGTGGTGGTTGTGAGCGGTTGGTCCAAAATAACGATAGTAAAAGAAAAACGGCTAACTCAAAGATCACAGCCCTGATCACGAATATATCCCATTAGACAACGGTGGGGAAATCTACATGAACACAGACTTATCGGCATAACTGAACGAAGGACCTATATGGTGCTCTGCGAATTTCCACAGCCGTAATAATAATAAATATATATATATATATATATATATATATATATATATATATTGTTGTGGTTACCAGATTCGCAAACCACCATTCAGGTCCCTTAGGTGAGGTATCTCGGTAAGTGCATGTGTAGTTAGGCCCAAACCCGTTGTCTCGTGGGAATACATGTCATTTATGCGAGCTGCGACTCTTCAGGATAGCCGTTTTTCTTTTACTATCTTTATTTTGGACCAACCGCCATGATCACAACCACAACATCAACCACCAACCACAACGCCGCTTCACCACAACCGCCACGACCTTCCCGTCACACCTCGCAACCGTAGCATCGCCACCGTTTTTGCCCCGCTGTGGGTACCGGTGTTGGACTCATGCAGAACGCGCGTCGAACAGCGTGTACAAAATCACGGATTTTCTGCTTCAAAAACGGATCAAAAACGACACACGCCCACTTTTTGCCGTCCAATCGGTGAGCGAGGGGCGATTTGGCCCCGCCTCCAGAACGAGCGATATATGCAAATTTGTGGATCAAAAAGCCTTCACGCCCACTTTTTCTCGGGCCAATGGGGAGCGAGGTGAAAGGTCAAAGGGAGGGGGTCAAAGGCGAAGTTACGGGGGGATAAAAGGACGGTGTTCGTCAGTCAGAGGAGAGTCAGCAGAACGAGAACGAGGAGTCGGAACGGGAGAGTCGCAAACGAGAACGAAAGAAGTCTGGAGCCCGAAGCCTGCAGTGGCTGGAGAAGCTGAAGAGAGTCGGACGAGGGGGTGCTCGCGTCGGTGCCAGGAGCTGCACGCCCGAGGGAGGCCGGCAGCGCGACCTGGCCGAGGTGGAGACGCACACCAGGGATAATAAAGATCCTCTATACCCCGAGCATCAGCAACCCCCTCCTGTTTCCCCCCGCGCTGAGATAGTGCGACCAAGGGGGCCCCGTTCCCACCCCCCTGCCAGGCACTGTCCACGAGGCCCGCGGGTTGCGGGGCCATCGCCGCTCCGCGTCTCATCACCAGACGGGTAGGCCCGACCCGGTCTCGGCCTCAGGCCTGCCCCATTCTTGGGGGATTTTTTTTTTTTTTTTTTTTTTTTTTTTTTGTATACCTTGGTCGAGGCTCGTATGAGAGCTAACACACAACTCACAGCAATGAGGCATGAGACAAGAGGGGCGGGAGTGGAAGGGACAAAACATTGGGGAACAGACACAGGTGAAATGTGGAAGGGAGAGGGATGGGGATGGGACGGGGAACATGGCGAGGGGAAGATGGACATTAAAGGGACTTTCAGGAAGGAAAGCAGGAGAATTGAAGGAAGTGGGCTTGGGTGGATTATCGGGGTAGAAAAGATCGAGGATTTGGATGGGGGAAGATAAGAGGTGGTGGTGAACAGCTGTTTTGAAAGCCTGGAGGGAAGAATGGGAAAGAATAGAGTGAGGAAGTTTATTCCAAAGGCGGGAAAAAGAGGAATGAAAGAGTGAAGATGAGCAGTGATTCGTGATTTTGGTAGTTTTACCAGAAGGGGGTTGTTGGCGGACCTTGAGCGCCCTGTGGAAATGTGGTGGGGACAAATCGCAGAGAGAGCAGGGGGCAAGGCTGGAGAGGAGTCGGTAGAAGACAGAAAGACCACCGACCAACCTGCGGTGATTGAGTGAGAGGCCCAAAGACTCAGCTTCATTGCGGGAGATGCCAATGATCTTAAAAGCCCTGGTTTCGACAGCGTGAAGTCGAGAAAGGTGGGAGGCAGGAGCACCAGCCCAGAGGGGAGAGCAGTACTCCATCAGGCTACGGACAAAAGCTTTGTAAGTGGTCAGGAGCTCAAGAGGGCCGAGGAAGGACTTTGCACGACGGAGGATTCCCAGTCGGCGACTGGCTTTGAGGCAAGGTTGGAAATGTGACTTTCCCAGGAAAGGTCATGGCAGATAGTGAGACCCAGAAGCTTGAAAGAAAAGACTTCTTCCAGAGGATTGTTGAGAAAGTGGATGGGGGTTTTGTAAACGGTCCTTTCGAAGAGACATAGTGAGAGTGTGAGATTTGTCTGGATTGAAAGACATGTTCCACGTGTTGGACCAGTTTGTGATTTTATCCAGATCTGCAGTGAGCGAAGAAGCTGCTGCTTGCCGGTCTGAGGGATGACAGATGGTACGGCAGAGGGTGGAGTCATCGGCAAAGAGAAATAGAGGATTTTCCAGAGAGTCCGAGAGATCATTGATGAAAACCAGAAAAAGAACAGGGCCCAGAACGCTACCTTGAGGAACTCCAGCCTGCACAGGAAGAGGGGATGAAAGAACTCCATTTAGGGCCACACGTTGACTGCGACAGGAGAGGAAGTCTGCGAGCCATGAGTGGAGATGGCCTTGAATACCATGGGAAGAGAGTTTGGTGAGTAGGGCAGGGTGCCAGACTGTGTCAAAAGCACGTGATATGTCCAGGGATACGGCTCGGATTTCCTGTCTGGCATTGAGGACCTCCATCCATTGATGGGAGAGCAGTAGCAGCATATCTAGGGTAGAGTGACCTGGTCTGAAACCAAATTGATGATTGGAAATCAAGCCATTGGAGAAGAGGAAGGATTTCATGTCTGAAGCGATGATGGATTCCATAACCTTGCTGATGATTGGGAGGAGGCTGATTGGTCTATAGTTACAAGGATCTGTTTTTGCACCTTTTTATGCAGGGCAGTGATGTTAGCAGATTTCCAAGCAGATGGCAGATGACCTTGGGAAAATGAGAGGGTGAATAGAACAGAGAGAGGGTGAGCAAGAGCAGAAGAGCAGGCTTTGAGGACACGTGGGCTGATGCCGTCTGGACCGGTTGCAGAATCTGACTCGAGGTTTGAAAGCAAGCTCTCCACCTTGTCAGGAGAAAAGGATACAGAGTCCAGGGACAGTTGGGTGCGACTGGGTAAAGTGGGTAGAGATAGTGATGGGTTTGGGACACAAGATTTAGCTGCAAACACCGAGTTTAGACATTCAGCTTTATCACGTGTGGAATCAGCAGTGCGGCCATTTGAGGTAAGGGAGGGATGGAGGGGGGAACATACACCAGAAACAGATTTGATTAAACGCCACCAGGATTTTGAGGAGGGAGAGAGGTTTGAGAGTTCAGACTTGAGATGAGAAAGATGTTGTTTTCTGGCTCTCCTGAGGGTAGATACACACTTGTTCCGAGCTTTGTGGAAAGAACTGAGATTGCCCTCAGTTGGGTTTGCTTTCCATGAGGCAAAGGCAAGTTGTTTCAGGACAACTGCCTCGCCACAAGCTTCAGTAAACCAAGGGCGGGAGGAAGGGTAAGACAACTGAACACGAGAGGGGATAAATCTGTGCATGAGGGAGAGCAAGTTTCTTTGAAAGAATTCCCAGGATGAGTTGATGTTTGAGAAAGTAGTGATAGGAGACCAGTCTGTAAGTTTGATGGCTGCTCGGAGACCCTGCCAGTCGGCTTGAGTGAAATGCCAGACTCGACGGCGGTGAGGTGGTTCTCTGATAACAGCCAGAGAGATGTCCACTTTAACAAGGACGTGGTCAGAAGAACCAATTGGAGCGAAGGAAGAGCAGCAGATATTGTCAGGGAAATTTGTCAAAATCAATTCAAATCAAAGTCAGGGAAATTCTTTTCCTTGGTTTTGGGTATGTGTTGTCGGCGCCGTCTGTGAAGTAGAATTGTATAAGTGTTGCCGTGTGCTCGGTAGTCGGTATTAGCTCTGCACTGTGTTTTCCATTTTATGTTTGCTTTTTGTGTAAATGGAATTGTGTTTTCTTTTTTGTGTGCATTTGGTGGAATTGTATTTGTGTGCTTTCCGTTCGTCGCGAATAAATGTGCTTTATTGTTGAACTGTTCTCCGGCTTCGCTTCGTCTTTTCCTCCATTGAATCCCCATCTTGCTTCACGTAAAGGGTTGGTAGTGGGCTGAATACGCCCGATAATTAATCGAACCGTCGAGGTCGACGATAACACCGCTCGGTTATTCTGATAGTACGGAACGGGTCGCTTAAGTGGCCCGTGTCCAAAGTCGACCTGCGGCGAGGTGCGATCGCCCGGTCTACCCTCCGCGTGGGTACTTAGGTAGTTCGAATTTGGCGAGCAACCCTATCCCACGCGGGGGCTGATTGGCTCGATCGCGGTGAGACCGAAAGGTCCACCCGTGACTGGTTCCCGGCGTTAGTCCGAGAGGGTCACGACTGGATTGTCCGTCCGGTGGGCGACGTGCCGCGATTCGAGTTACGTGGCCGTCGCACGCCGGCGGGCGCGAAATCCGCAACAATATATATATATATATATATATATATATATATATATATATATATATATATATATATATATATATATATATATATATATATATATATATATATATATATACATGCATATATATAACCACCAACAGCAACGACATTGGACGCGAGGTCTTGTGGCTGTCTGTCGTCTTGGCTGCTGCCGTTGGTGCTTGCATTATCTTTTATCTTGTCGGCTTGGACTGTATTGTCTTGCCAATTGCTTTTGGAGATGCGCTGGAAAGTGCACACTTATCTCTTGACTGTTATTCAAAGAAGGACATTATTAAAGAACAGTTTATCCAAGAAGGCCTTATCATTCACCACGTTGAACATCTGGAATAAGGGTTTTAGTTCACACAGGTGAACTCTTAAACAGCAAGTGGTTCACAGTGGGCACTCGTCCTTAAACACCAAGTTGTTCGCAGGGTGCAACAGGGCATAAATGGGTGGCGTACAAGTGGGGGGGGCAGATGCGCCGGGGGGGGGGGCACCAGATGCGCCGGGGGGGCATTGCACCCAAATGCCCCCTCCCTTAGCAACAGGCCTGCATGGGTCTGAAAATGCCATAAAATTTAAAAAGAAAAAGATCTCTCCAACATCATTAATGAAGTGACTGTTGGTATTTGCAAGTGCTGAGTTTTGCAATTTTGAGAGACATACGGCGTGGCCCCACGGTGTCCATACGTATTTTTTTATGATAGGGCAATGCCGAGTGAATGACGTGGTGAGGTGAAGTGAATGACGAAGTATCACGTCAGCAGATCGATCATGTGTGGTGACTCCGAATTGTTTTAATTCACAGGCAAAATAAATAATAAAAGTGTGTGTGTGTGTGTGTGTGTACGTGTATATGTGTGTGTGTGTGTGTGTGTGTGTGTGTACGTGTATATGTGTGTGTGTGTGTGTGTGTGTGTGTGTGTGTGTGTGTGTGTGTGTGTGTGTGTGTGTGTGTGTGTGTGTGTGTGTGTGTGTGTACATGTGTTGAGATCCAGGTGAGGTCCACAGCGATTAAGGTCAAGCTTTGTTCATCACCGATCTTGGGAGAGAAGGTTTTATTTCACATCAGACATATGCATATGGAGACAACAGGCTTTGAACACAATAGTCCACCCAGCCTAATCCTCTGGTGAGCTGTCTTTCGGCACTGCCTTATATTCAGTTTACTGCGACCTTTGAATGACTGTGTGTCAAAGAGGATTTATTACCATCCATTAATTTATTGCATTCTCCTGTCAGTACTGCTGATAAGAGAGCACAGAAAGTGCAGAAACAACACCCTTGATTCCTTAAGGAATTTTAAAAGGTAGCCTCCTACATGTTGTTTAGGCCTTAACAGTTCTGGGCAGTGGTCCAACAGATTCCAGGTAGCTCAACTGCCCGATTAGCAAGGTCATTCAAACGGTCGACAAGGCCAGCTGTGTTGTAACAATGTCAAAACAAGTTTCTTGACAGTGCACAGATAAACATTGGGAAGATTTATCCTTTCCCTCTTTCCAATTGAAACTCAAGAGTTTTAACCAAACACTAGTAGACATGTTTGGTTGCTGTTAGAGTACATACAATCCCCGACACATGTGTATCATCACTTTAATATGTGTGTATATTCTCCAATATAATCACAACATATATTTTTACACACACACACACACACACACACACACACACACACACACACACACACACACACACACACACACACACACACACACACACACACACACACACACACCTAAATTCTCTCACACAGATACACCATGAATTACCACTTTCCTGGAAGATAAATTTCCAGGTTAATCTCGTCCAATCATCTGAGAAACGAGATTTGTGCTTTGATGGGAAACGGACACGATAATGAAAGGAGGGGGGAAGGGGAAAGCGGGATATTGTGGTGGGGAGGGGAGGATGTGGGGGAGTGGGGACTGTGTTCATGACGTTCCCAGTGAGTTATAGAATTCCAGAATAATTTCCCTGACGAGTCCAACATCCCTGACACGGAATGTCCCCCGAAGATTAACGAGGAATGTTACATTTTAGACCCACACGATGTTTGGGAGTTTTTAGATGATGAATCAGGTTTTTATCTCCATTCAGGTGATGAAGGTTAAATATCCCATGGAACAGGTAAAGTAGGTAATCGTACCTTGTTTCACCTCCTCATTTCGAGATAAAATTGGATTTACAAGTTGATAATAAAAGGTTTCTGGTAGTTTTATAGTTAAAAGGAAGAATGAGGTTTAATCCTCGTTGTACGAAGTTTCGTGATGATGATTAATAAACAACGCGGTGAGCTTCATACTTCACGCGTGCACGTGAGAGAATAGGAAACAACAACAACACAATACCCCTGGCTATTTGGAATCCGTGTCGTTGGCTATGACCATTTTGCTTCCGTTTTTGGTTTTTGTTTCCGGTTTTTGTCATGGGGAATGACGCATGCCGGGACATAAAGGCATCGTCGGAGACATGAAAGACCCAAATAATATCAGACATGGTGTATATTTCCTCCACTGATTTTAATAAAGATATCTCCCGCATCATCAGAAAATAATTTTTAATCGTGATTTACATTATTTGATCGCTGATCCTGAATCCAGGCCGAAGTAACCGGAAATTGCGTATACAGTTGTCAACAAGTTTCAGGTAAAGTCAGAAGCGAATGTAAGAAGAATTCTACGTTCGCTTCTCGACTTTTCCGATTCCATATTAAACAACGTGGTGAATAAAACAAAACGAGTGAAAAACACCTCATTAAATCAACAACCAAACACCTCAACAAACATTGAATAAAAACTCCTTTAACTTCCCTTCATTTCTGTCATGAAGGAACAGAGAATTATTTTATATTTAAATTACCGTTTCCCTCTCTCTCTTTGTCCTCTTCACATCATTTCCTCCCCGACCACGAGGACCCCGTATGGAGTGAACAAGGGTCACAGGAACATGAACCCGGAAGTTCTTCCTCCGACTTCCGGTTAACTCGCATCATTCTTCTTCCTCTTTCACAAAATCACTTTTATTTTCCTTTCAATCACTGATCCCATAATAGTCGTTGACGAATCATATTATTCTTCTTCTTTTGATTTTTAATGTCGATCTTCTTCTTCTTTTTCTGTTTCACGGCGCGGTCGGAGACGCGAGACCCCATTAACGCCAGAAACGCAAACTCATCGATTCCATTCACATTCTCGGGGTCGGACATCCGGGAACTTCGCCGACCCATAATGCAATGTTCCCATAGCAACGCTGGCGAAGGGGAAAACAAAGTCCCTCATTCGCTCGGATCGCCCCGTGTATGTGGCGCCAGCGCACGGCACTCGACTCGTAGCTGTTACAAGTTGGTTTCTTTCGGAGCTTTTATTACACATCATCATTATTATTATTATTATTATTATTATTATTATTTACAACAATGCAGAGAAGTTGCTGTGTTTTCAGTTGTACTAATAACAAGGCAAAAAATTCAGAACTCTCCATTTTATCTCATCCCAAGTCAGGCGACTGAACCGGAGAGGAGACTTTTGTGTGTCGGAACCATCGATCGAGGTTCGCAAGGTGCCGTGGGGAAGCTTTGGGAGCCGCAGTCCGATTACACCTTCGTTTGTTCAGCGCACTTTGTGTCAGGTTAGTGGTGTATTTGTGTTATAAAATGGGAATAACCAGAAATAATGGACAATCAGTGAGTTTATAAATAATATGGAATAGGCAAAGCCTGGAAGCGAACGTAGAATTCTTCTTACATTCTCTTCTTCAATACATCAAATTAAACAGACTTTTTGCTCTGATTTTTCGGACATTTGTGCATACAACTTGTTCACAACTGTATACGTGCCAACTATACCGTGGTACGTGAAAGCGCCGCACAGCTGATGATTTTGACAGATCTGAGGTCAGTCAGGTGCATCGCAGACGATGCTGCAATTTCCAGTTACTTCGGCTTGGGTTCGGGATCAGCGATCAAATAATGTAAATCACGATTAAAAATTATTTTTTTACCTCAACGTGACCTTCACAACAACAGCGACACCGCCTAGAACAGGATCTCATCTAAAAAAAATATATTACCTCAACATTACCTTCACAACAACAACTACACCACCGAGAACAGGATCTCATCTGAAAAAATAAATATTAGCAGGAGAACGGTGAGGACAGTTGTCGAAGAGGACAGTTGTGAGAGGAACGTGGCTGAGACGGACGATCTCGTTTTTGCTCACCTCTCGGGATGACAAAATGGCTACGCCATTCTCGTGTCATGCTGCGAATTTGCCTGCACAATGGAGAAAGACAGTCTTAGACTGTTTGGATGAATCTTGAAGTTGCACGATGATGAGAAAGAGAGGAAGAGGAGTGCTCTCATCGAACTGGGCGTTATCCCATTGTTATCCGTTATCCCGGAAGCATTTCGCAAGTTTATTCGCTTTCATGATCATTTGTTCAGCAACCATTGGTCCGAACGTCACAAAATCTTCGCGATACTCAACTCATGTAGAATTTAGTAATAATTATGATGTCAATGGAAACTTGATACGGTCAGCATTTTGGAAAAAAACAAAAAATTTTGGACCTCGATATCTCCAAAACTGCTCGATGGAAAAAAAATTGAAACAGCTCATTATCAAGTACACCTCATGAGGAATAAGGGCTGTTGACCATGACATCATCAGTCCCTTCATTATGATGTCACAATTCGACAAATACAACGCTTTATCCAATCATAATGAAAATGATTTAGCATTACCTAAGCAACGACATTGTTATGGATCTGGGGTTCGAGTTTCGCCACGAGGTGAAGCACTCTTGTTCCTCCCAAACACCAGGTCCAGAGGCCACCGAACACAGATAACTCCGCAATCCAGCGGGTGCTGAGCAACCATGAGTGCCGATTGGGACTGCCAATCCGGCAGTGTTACACAATTTAGTGTGGTACCTTTCGTGTGGATGGCCGCACCAAGGGAGGGGGGTGGGGGCGTCTCGTGTTCTCGATACGTACTCTGGTTAACTCGCCGAATCAGGTGGAACCGAGTGGAGCTGCGAGTGCGCACCAGCGAACAAGAGCAAATTTTGTGGGGTAAAGTTACCCAGCTAATTATGTTAGGACCATACTGGACCAATGGAGGAAAAGACAGGACAAAATGGGGACAATCACAATAAAATCAATTTATTTATAAAGCAAGGGTGAGGAAAGGCATGTGGAATAATAAAAGGTTATCATACAAAGGCATTATGTACAGCAGGGGAAAGCAAGGATTGATGAGATGCAGCAAAATAAATGCAATTATATACAAAAAGAAGACATGGGGCAGATCTAAATCAATCAAAACTTCGACAATCTTAATTCTGCTCACCAAACACCCACTCAAGGAAATTAGAAAGAAAGAGAGATGAGGAAAAGCTTGAGGTGTTGACGACCTCTTTTTGTTGCAGGCGTGGCCGACGGCCCCATGCATCCCAGTCAAAGAGAAGGGGGAAGAGGGAGGAAAACTAAGTGTCAACTCTGTGGTCAGAGGACGTGTGATGATTGGCAGATGAGGTGTAATGCAAAGAGAAAAGAACATGTGAGAGGATAGACCACCAAGAGCGGAAAGAAATCTGTTCGTGTAAATGTTTATGCCATCTACTTGGACTGCGTCTGGCGTCGGGCTCTTCCACTCGGTCATGGACTCTCTTGCGATTCGTTCTACCACTCCTCAACTCCAAGACCAAAGAGCGATTCAGATCACAAGAAAAGAGAAGAGAAGGGCAGGCGGGGCAGAGAAGAGAGTGGGCCAGAGAAGAGATTGTTCTTTTATACTTTGGTTTTTGACCCAACATACCCTGAAGACAAAGTGGGTTGTATCAAAGCGGGGTTGCATCAAAGCAGGGCAACTTGGAACCCTGTCATATCTGCTCGAAGTTATAAAGTGGCCCGTCTAGTAATTATCCCCCGCCAACCAACGATGTTGGCGGGGGATATAGAAATGAGTTCCGTCCGTCAGTCACATTTCGTTTCCGCAGCTTAACTACAAATCACTTCAAGATATATTTACGAAATTTGGTACACATATCAAGCAAGTGGTGAACTGGTGCCTTTTGATATTTAGAGATTTCCCCAAAAAAAATTTCTGTCACTTTCCATGGAAACAAGTTGGGTCTTAAGAAATAATTGTGGAAGTTAACCTTTGTTTCCAGAGCATAGTTGCAAAACTATTCATGATTTCTTTATGAAATTTGGCACACACATCAAGAATAAATTGAACTGGTGCCTTTTGCTACTTGTCCTCATTTACTTATGGCGGGGGATATCGAAGACTTTGTCTTCAACGGATGCTTGTATTCTTTTTATCCCCCCGCCAACCAACGAAGTTGGCGGGGGATAGAGAAATGGGTTCCGTCCGTAAGTCCTTCCATCCGTCACATTTCGTTTCTGGAGATGAACTACAAATCCAAAGATATACATACGAAATTTGGTACACATATCAAGGAAGTGGTGAACTGGTGCCTTTTGATATTGAGAGATTTCCCCCAAAAATTTTTCGTCACTTTCCATGGAAACAAGTTGGGTATTTAGAAATAATTGAGGTTAACCTTTGTTTCCAGAGCATAGTTGCAAAACTATTAACTATTTCTTAATGACATTTGGTACACACATCAAGAACAAATTGAACTGGTGCCTTTTGCGACTTGTCCTCATTTACGATGGCGGGGGATATCGAAGACTTTGTCTTCAACGGATGCGAGTTATTATTATGAAAGCCAATATGACTTGGGTCTGAATCATCGTTGTTGCTGTAGTGGTGTTAACCCGTGTCTGCATGAGGCTTAACACAATATCACCTTGACAATGGTATATTGTCAGCAAGGCAATAATTTCATTGTTTTAAGAACTGTGTTGCACTTATTTTTTTATATTTCAAAGCAGACACCTGTGGATGTTGGTGTAGAAATGATTTCATCAACCAGGGTAAACCAATCGGAAAGCCATGAAGACTCGGCAATTTCTGGGGTAGCCACAAAGGTTGGTAAGCATTTTACTTTGTTTATACCGTATTTATTTCCTGTGGCTGGAGAACATAAAAGAGCAATGAACAATTAAATGAAAAACTTACTCTCTTCCTGTGCCTTTGGCAAAATATGTACGGGAAGTGGATCGCGAAAGTGCATTTACAAGTTGAATCTCCACCGATTTTTTTTTTTTTTTTGTATACATTGTCGAGGCTCATATGAGAGCGAACACACAACGCACAGCAAAGGGGGCAGGAGACCAGAGGGGCGAGAGAGGGCAGAACAAAACATTGGGGAACAGAGACATGAGGAGATCTGAGGAAGGGAGAGGAATGGAGCGAGGAACATGGGGTAAAGAAGAAGGACACCTCAGGGACTTTCAGGATCTGACATGATAGGAATCTTTCGGGAAGGAAAGCAGGGAATTTGAAGGAGGTGGCGTTGGGGTGGATTAATGGGATAGAAATTATCATGGTTTTGGATAGGTGAAGATAAGAGGAGTTGGTGAACAGCTGTTTTGCAGACCTCGAGGGAAGAGTGAGATTGAAGAGAGTCTTCTTCTTCTTCTTTCGGCTGTTCCCGTTCGGGGTCGCCACAGCGGATCATCCGTATGATCCGCACAGTCATTTGGCACATGTTTTTACGCCGGATGCCCTTCCTGACGCAACCCTCGTCGCCTCTTACGACACAGGGATATGGTACACCTATTTTTACCGGGGTATACACCGGCCCAGTATACTGGTACTCATTTCGCCGACCTCGGAAGGATGAAAGGCTGAGTCAACCCCCTGGTGTATTAATTCAGTGTCCCGACGGGGCTTGAACTCAGGACCTTTTGGATCCCAAGCTGCTGCCCTAACCACTGTGCCAACACCAGGCTTGGGATTGAAGAGAGTGTGGGAGTTTATTTGAAAGGCGAGAAAAAAGAGGAATGAAAGAGTGAAGGTGATTGTTCATTGGAGAGAGGGAGGACTTCAAAATTAGTCTTGTTGTGAGTAAGTCCTCTTTGCTGATCATGTTACGCATTTTTTGTGTTGTACCTGGGGATCTTCTTTTATTCCGAGGTGTTTGTGGGATGCTTCGTTTTCGAGTTGCTGTGTTATCTGGTCTTTTTTATAGATGTATTGCATGCTCTCGTGCGTGGAACCTCATGTGGTGATTCAAATCGCTTTTTTGAGAGAAACCTTTATCACATGTGGAACATTTGGAAGCACGCTCTCTTGTGTGGCTGTTCAGGTGCTTCTTCAAACTGCCTTTGTATGAGTAACCTTTATCACATGTGGAACATTTGTAAGGACGCTCTCCTGCATGGATCCTCATAGGCACATTCAAATGTTCTTTCAGAGAGAAACCGTTATCACATGTGGATCATTTGTGAGGTCGATCTCCTGTATGGATCTTCATGTGCTTCTTCAAATTGCCTTTGTCTGAGAAATCTTTATCACATGTGGAGCATTTGTGAGGACGCTCTCCTGTGTGGATCCTCATATGCATATTTAACTTGCCTTTTTGAGAGAAACCTTTATCACATGTGGAGCATTTGTGAGGACGCTCTCCTGTGTGGATCCTCATATGCTTATTTAAATGGCCTTTTTGAAAGAAATATTTTTCACATGTGGAACATTTGTAAGGTCGCTCTCCTGTATGGATTCTCATATGTGTATTTAAATGGCATTTTTGAGAGAAACCTTTATCACATCTGGAACATTTGTGAGGACGCTCTCCTGTGTGGCTCCTCATGTGCTTATTCAAAGTGCATTTTTGAAAGAAACCTTTATCACATCTGGAACATTTGTGAGGACGCTCTCCTGTGTGGCTCCTCATGTGCACATTCAAAGCGCATTTTTGAAAGAAACCTTTGTCACATGTGGAACATTTGTAAGGATGCTCTCCTGTGTGGATCACCATGTGCTGATTCAAAGTGTATTTATGAGAGAAACATTTATCACATGTGGAACATTTGTAAGGACGCTCTCCTGTGTGGATCCTCATATGCTCATTCAATCTACATTTACGAGAGAAACCTTTATCACAGACAGAGCATTTCTGTGGAAGTTCTCCACCATGGGTCCTCATGTGTATTTTGACATTTCTTGGTGAAGTAAAATCCTCACTGCATCCATTGCACTTATTATGCATTTGCCTTTCAATAACCTTTTTGGGTTTGTTTAATTTAATAGTGATCTTTTTGCTGTTTTCATCAGACGTGCACTTGTATTTTGAAGGTTGTGAGTCTTGTACTTTGGAGTGTTTCTTCAAAGTCGATATCTTCTTCACTGTGACACTGCTTCTGGACCTTATCTGCCCAATTGGACTTCTTGGTTGTTCTACAAAAACAAAGAACAAGTTATTTTACGTTTTTTTGTCAAGCTCGAAATGCAAAATATTTCATAATTTCGAAAATTTTATAAACCCTGAATTAAAAAAAGATTGAATATTCATTTTGTAGGTTTCTGCTCACCTGTTGAATAACAAACAGGACTGCCATTTGTCAAATGAACATCTGAATCTTCCTTTGCAGAATAATATTTTAAAGTTTCTAAGATCGATGAACCGTTGTGTCGTCTGGATTCCATATTTACAGCAGAGACATCACCTGAATACAATGAAGGACATGAAGTTTAAAACACTGCAAAATATAAATCCACTCAATTGGAAGTATGCAATAGACGTCACTTCTGCTGTAGGACCGTGGCTCCATAATGCTGCCACAATTACAGTGGCGGAAACGAGGTGTTTACAATGACAAATATATGTATGTGTCATGTGTATGCATATATGTATATATTGTAAGAAAAACCATGTTCTCACCCAAATTAGTGTCCCACCCACGGCATCACGTGACCTTTTTCAGGCTCCCAGGGATTGGTTGGCCAGTCGGCACGTGGTGGGTGGGCCGCGTCAGAGGTGGGGCGCCATTGTTGGCGACAGACGTGGCTCGAAGATCGCGAGTGGAAAAATATATCGAGCGCTCCAAATCGCGTGTTTGAATGCGATTTCAAGTGATTCTCAAGACTCTCGACAGCACCGTCTTAAGAAATGAGTTAAATCTGGAAGAGTGTTATCGTTATTCCCGGATATCGTTGAGCGGAGTTGTACGACCTGTTTTTGGAACTCTATTGTTGCCAAGAGTTCTGGCAGGTTTTTTGTGCTGTGTACTCAATTCTGTTACCAGCCATTTTTTGAGATCGAGCCAATAAAATATTGTGCCTACCCCGAGAGGCCGATACAAAACACAGTGGTGTGTTTTGTTGTTCTCTTTGTCCACACGTGGACTGCTTGAAGCTCGGACATTAACGTCAGTATTCCGTGCTGGAAGATATCAACAGCCGGGATCGCGACAATATACGTACATAGATATATACATATACATTTATATGTGTGTGTGCAGGAGCTGGAGTTTGGAGCAACCATTTCAGAGGTTCGGTGTTTTCCCTTCTCGACTCAGTGTGACCATAAATTAATGTCTTTAAGCTGTAAAATAATTGTGCGAACTCTCTTGTGTTGACTTCCGGTTCGGGGGTGGTTTTATATCTATATATTTTTTTAGATCCTCGTGGAGGATCTCTAAGTCTTACTCATGTTGTTTCTTGTTTCACAGCCTCCAGTTTTCATCAAACTTCCTGAAACTTGGCGTACAGATGTAAAAATATCCTGCACAGACAGTAACGATCTCCGATTTTGGAAATGCTTCCGAGAAAAAAAGTTAACATCATAATATCGCCGCTAATGGAAATCCCCCATACCATTATCTCCGAAACTAGTTTGTTTCACAGCCTACAGTTTTCATCGAAACTTCCTGAAACTTGGCACATATATGTAAAAATACTCTGCGCAGACAGTAACCATCTCTGATTTTGAAAATTCTTCCAAGGAAAAAAAGTTATGACGTCAAAATATCTCCACGAATGGAAATCGCCAAAAAAATTATCTCCGAAACTTGGCAAGCTTTTTGAATTCTGTTTGCAGGAGTCGAACAGGGCATTAGCAGAGATTAATTACCGCATATATGTTACATCACGATGACTATGACGTCATATCAATTTTTATGACGTCATTCCTATTTTTTGACAATTTTTTGTTTCACAACCCAGACTTTTCATCGGATCTTCGTGAAACTTGCCATGTATATGCAGAAAGCCCACGCGCAGGCAGTAACCATCTCCGATTTCGGAAATTCTTCTGAGAAAAAAAGTTTTTATCATAATATCGCCGCTAATGGAAATCGCCAATACCATTATCTCCGAAACTA
This sequence comes from Eptatretus burgeri, assembly GCF_056783735.1. Lineage (NCBI taxonomy): Eukaryota > Metazoa > Chordata > Myxini > Myxiniformes > Myxinidae > Eptatretus > Eptatretus burgeri. Next base: position 138,937,071 of record NC_140964.1, read on the forward strand.
GGCAAGCTGTTTGAATTCTGTTTGCGGGAATCAAGCCGGGCATAAGCCCAGATAATTTATCGCAAACCTGATACATCACAATGTCAAATTCGTTTTTATGACGTCATCATTAAGAGGACGAGGATCTTAGCTCATTCGAGCTTGTTCTGTTACATCTTCGTCCATATGTTGTTGTCATATCCGATCATAAACGCAACCCTTGTCAAATGATGTAAGGACGCCAAAGAGGAATTTTGTGGACACGCTGTGTGTGTGTATATGTGTGTCTTTTCAGTGACGATTCGACTCACCAGACACTTCAAACTCTTCATCGACGAAAAATGCTTGTTCTTTGAAAAGCATTTAAAAATGCTTCACTTTCCTTATTTTTTCATGAAGAGTACCCCACCTTCACCATAATCTATTCCTCTTCTTCAAAAGAATATCTTCATTGTCCAATTTGCGAATTTGGAATCAGCATCCCTCCACTTCCTGTCCCCTTTTTCTGCCCTCATTTCACCCCAACAACTCAATGCTTCCCCTGGACCTGACCAACTCAAACCTTGCACAGTACTTTATTTCTTCATTCCCCTCACCTCATCCTCTGGAAGTTCCACAGCCCCAACTCACACCCTCTCATCTCCCTACTCAGGTCCCTACTCTCATCTCCCTACCCCACGACCCCTAAGTCCAGCAAGTCCTCATCTCATCCCCTCCCACCTTCCACCCATCCTGCCCCTTCCCACCTGCACCTTTTCAGCCTACACTCCTCCTCCAACGTCCCTCACCCTCCAAGCTTCCCACCCTCTTAAGACCTTATCCCTATCCCTCACTGTGTGTACCTCAAACATCTGAGGCCTCTGCTACATCCCGACAGATCTCTCAATCCAAGCTGCAGCTTACAGCCCAGACATTATCAGTGCAAAAATCATTTCTCCCATAGGATGTCCCTCACACCATCCATGCCGATACGAGTGGTAAACAAACTACTTCCTTCATGTGGATAACTTAAATGTGCTGTCAAACATGGAACACTTTGGAATGTCATCTCATTTCAAATAAAAAATATTGACTTGGTATATCAAGAATCTAAACGTCTTCAGCAGCACAAAATTGTTCCAAAAGAGATTCCATAAGTTACAAGAAAAAACACATTAATGGTTGAATATCAAGGTATTTCTTGACATGCTCGTGTGTATAAAGTAGTGACATACCAGACTTGGGTGTTAATCCATCATCCTGACAGTGGAGTTCGCAGACATCACTGAAACCGATTCCATGGAAATCAGGAACATTTTCCAGCTGCACATTTTGGAATCCAACAAACTTTTGGCAGAAACTGGAAAGTTCTCGAATAGCATTCTCCAAGTTGACGAACACACTTCCCAACAGAGAAGATCCGGCAAGCTGGACAACCTGTGGCTTCAAGAAAGATTTCACAAATTTACAGAAGTCAGCGTACATTGCAAATTTAAATTTCTCTTTGGTGAGTGATAGGAGCTCTGTTCGCAATGAGTCAGAGTCTGTACAAGCTCGAAGAACCTTCCGATTCTGAATTCCAAGTACATTGATCACTGATTGGGCTGTTTCTGCTCTCAGACCTTGTGATTGGAGCCATTCCAAAAAGTTGTCCATTTCACCGATGAGCTGCCAGGGACACAATGGTAATGTTAAAAAGGAAAGATTGTACATGTAATTTTCTTTACTCTGTATTTTAATCCAATCAATGTGGGGGTTTACAGCCAGTTTGTTCACCCCATGTGGGCTGGCAGGATGGCCTTGAGGTGGGCACACTTGCCGCTGAGTTGTCCAGCTTGGGTGTGAATCCCGATGTGGCTATACACTGTCACCGTGGTGTTTCACAGACAGGGAAAGGGATCAATGTGTGTGCCGTCCTTCAGATGAACGTTCAACTGGGCATCCCCTCTCACAGCATTAGTTGGTGGATATTAAAGACCCCACGACATCTTTCCTGAAGAGTAGGCGAATTATCACTGGCACAATGCCCAAATTTCTTCTCTAATTTACAGCGTCACTGCATCAACGGTACAGCCACACTCGAAGCAATGATGTAACCAGCAGCCACTGAAAACAAAATGAAAGAATGATAAATGAAAGTGCCCCATCACCAATTCACCTCCACTCTTCCCCCTTGCTCTCCAATTATTATTTCATGAATCAGCATTTAAATCAATGTCCGAAACCAAAAAGGCAATGCATCAACAGGAACAACAAGGTTGCACAAAACAAGGACACAACAAACAGAAAAGCCATGGTTGGGAAGAACCTCTTATTCCTTTTCTTCCTCCTCATTTCCCTTTCACTGACACCCAGCAGGACTGAAAACAAAACCTGCCAAAGGGCAGAGGAGCTCGTGAGCCAAAGCCATCCATATCTGGTGCGAACTGCATCTGCGGACGTCCTCCTGCAGTCGGTTGCCTTCCCGAGGAGGTTGGTCGCAGGATTTGCACTCCGGCCACCAAGAAACACTTCACTCTGCAAAACACACTGTTGTGTGTGTTGGGGTGGTGCTGAGGTGTCATTCACCAGAGTCTCCCCGGGTTAAACTGAGGCTCTTCCTTCGGGTGGGTGCCTGCAGTGTCCTATCCCGAAGAGATGGGGATGAGCCAGGCATCTGCCTGGGGTATGGTCTGACAGCGACACCTGGAGTACTGTTGGAAAGCTGACACAGCGACATGCTGTGCTCATGCTTCCAATGAATGAATGAATGAATGAATTTCCCTTCACACAGCGTGAGGCCGAATATGATCAATCTGCTGCTGCTTCACACAGGACACCGCACGCAAGAGTTGTCTTCAGAACCCCCTCTCCATTAGTTCAACATTTGAAAAACTTCTGAGGGGGGTAGTGAGTATAGGCAGTGGTGATGGGTGGAGCAAGTGCAGGAAGTAGTGAGGGGTAGTGAGGGAAAGCAGTGGTGAGTTGGTGGTGAGAGCAGACAGAGGTGAGGGGGGAGCAAGGGTCTTGTCAAGGGACAGTGTGTGGTTGATGTAGTCTGTTCTGGACCCCGAAGTCCAGGGAGTCCAGACGGTTTTGTGGGAAGGAGTCCAGATGGTTTTTGGGAGTCCATGGGGGTTATGGATATGGTGTGAGAAATGGAGAAGGTGAAAGGATCTTGGAGTTTGCTGATGGAGCTGATTTGTTGCTCTGTAATACTCAATTCCAGAAAGCGAATAATAAGCTTATTACATACACGTCAGGTGGGTCGAAGACAACCATTGACGACCTGATGGTGTGACGGCGAGATAGGGGAAACCCCCGGGACACAAAGGTGATCCCAGGGGAGGTGACTGTTTCGCAGCACCACCTGGTTGTCTGCGATATAAGGGTGAAAGGTGCGCGGAGAATTCAGCGGGTGAAGTACCAACCGAGGATGAAGGTGTGGAGGTTGAAAGAGGCGTCAGTGAAGGAAGCATTAAGAGAGAGGCTGAGTATGGTAGAGGATGATGTGGTTGAGCTTGAAAGTGGCTGGATGTCAATGAAAGATAATCTATCGGGAGCCGTTGGTGAGGTATGTGGATGGACAAAAGGACCACCGAGGCACTCGGAAACATGGTGGTGGGGTGATGAAGTTGGAAAGCCGATTGAAGAGAAGAGGAAGAAGTTCAAGGAATGGCAAAAGGTAAAGGATACGGTGGAAGAAGAGGCAGCACATGAAAGTTATAAGGTAGCTAAGAAGGCTGCAAAGAAAGAGCGAGCAAAGGCGCAGGAGGCCCAGAGAAAAATGTTCGGAGAACGCTTGGATTCGGAGTAGGGTAAGAGAGCGGTATTCAGGATTGGAGAGAGGGAGAGAGGGAGAGAGAGAGAGAGAGAGAGAGAGGGGGAGAGAGAGAGGGGGAGAGAGAGAGAGAGAGAGAGAGAGAGAGAGAGAGAGAGAGAGAGAGAGAGGGGGAGAGAGAGAGAGAGAGAGAGAGAGAGAGAGGGGAGAGAGAGAGAGAGAGAGAGAGAGAGAGAGAGAGAGAGAGAGAGGGGGAGAGAGAGAGAGAGGGGGGAGAGAGAGAGAGAGAGAGAGAGAGAGAGGGGGGGAGAGAGGGGGAGAGAGGGGGGGAGAGAGGGGGGGGGAGAGAGGGGGAGAGAGGGGGAGAGAGGGGGGAGAGAGGGGGGAGAGAGGGGGAGAGAGGGGGGAGAGAGGGGGAGAGAGGGGAGAGAGGGGGGAGAGAGGGGGGAGAGAGGGGGGAGAGGGGGGAGAGAGGGGGGAGAGAGGGGGGGAGAGAGGGGGAGAGAGGGGGGAGAGAGGGGGGAGAGAGGGGGGAGAGAGGGGGAGAGAGGGGAGAGAGGGGGAGAGAGGGGGGGGAGAGGGGGAGAGAGGGGGAGAGAGGGGGGAGAGAGGGGGAGAGAGGGGGAGAGAGGGGGGAGAGAGGGGGAGAGAGGGGGAGAGAGGGGGAGAGAGGGGGAGAGAGAGAGGGGAGAGAGGGGGGGAGAGAGGGGAGAGAGGGGGAGAGAGGGGAGAGAGGGGGAGAGAGGGGGAGAGAGGGGAGAGAGGGGGAGAGAGGGGGAGAGAGAGGGAGAGAGAGAGGGGAGAGGGGGGAGAGAGGGGGGGAGAGAGGGGGAGAGAGGGGGAGAGAGGGGGAGAGAGAGGGGGAGAGAGGGGAGAGAGAGAGAGAGAGAGAGAGAGAGAGAGAGAGAGAGAGAGAGAGAGAGAGAGAGAGAGAGAGAGAGAGAGAGAGAGAGAGAGAGAGAGAGAGAGAGAGAGAGAGAGAGAGAGAGAGAGAGAGAGAGAGAGAGAGAGAGAGAGAGAGAGAGAGAGAGAGAGAGAGAGAGAGAGAGAGAGAGAGAGAGAGAGAGAGAGAGAGAGAGAGAGTTGATGTGACGGGGGTGAGTTGCTTGAAGGATGAAGTGGGACAAATCGTTGTGGACTCAGATGGAATTAAAGGTAGATGGAAGAGATATATGGAAAGGCTGTTGAATGTAGAAAATGAATGGGATAGCAACATCGAGACTCACCCAGTTTTAGGACCAGCAGAGAAGATAACTGAGAGGAAGTTGAGGAAGCTAGAAGAGCAATGAAGAGTAGAAAAGCAGGAGGGCCGACGGTAGTGTGGGAGATACTGTATGTTGAAGGCAGCGGGAAGTTGGGGTGTGAAGAGAATGACAGAGATCTGTAATCTGGTGGTGAAAGAAGGCTGCATTCCAGTGGATTGGGAACTGAGTACCCTCCTCCCTCTGTACAAGGGGAAAGGTGACCCTCTGGACTGTGGCTCCTATAGAGCAATAAAGTTATTGGAGTCTGGAATGAAGGTATTGGAAAGGCTGTTGGAGAAGAGGATAAGAAAGAAGGAAGAGGAACGACAGATGCAATTTTTATTGTAAGGCAGCTGCAGGAGAAGTACATGGAGAAGAGGAAGAAGTTGTTTTTTGGGTTTGTTGATCTGGAGAAAGCATTTGATAGGGTTCCACGTGAAGTTATGACATGGGCATTGAGGAAGTTAGGAGTGGAGGAATGGTTGATCAGAGTAGTGATGGCAATGTACGAGAGAGCACGCACAGCTGTAAGGACGAAGGACGGGAACAGTGGTGAGTTTGAGGTGAGGGAAGGAGTGCAGCAGGGGTCGGTACTAAGTCCACTTCTATTTGTAGTTGTGATGGAGGTGCTGGCTCGGAGGGTAAAGGAGGGTTTACTGTGGGAGCTGCTACATGCAGATGATCTGGTGTTGATTGTAGAGAGGATGGATGGACTGAAGGAGAAGATGAACAAGTGGAAGAAATGTATGGAGGCAAAAGGTTTGAAGGTGAATATCGGAAAAACGAAGGTGATGGCAAGTGGTAAAGCATGTGGTGAGGTGGAAAGGACTGGGAAGTGGCCATGTGCTGTGTGCAGGAAGGGTGTCAAAGTGAACTCCATTCAGTGTACAATGTGTGCTGAATGGGTTCATCGAAAATGTAATGGGGTGAGAGGGTCATTAACCAGTGTGGCAGCTACATTCAAGTGTAAGGTGTGCATCGAGGGAGCAGCAGATGAAGGAATTGTTGAGTTGGATCTTGGAGATGGTGTGAAGCTGGAAGGTGTGAAAACATTTTGCTATCTCGGAGACATGCTGAATGGAGAAGGTGGATCAGACTCTTCGACGGTTGCTAGAGTGAGATGTGCATGGAAGAAGTTTTGGGAACTGAGTGGCGTGCTGACGAAGAGGGGAGTGTCATTGAAGCTGAAGGGAAAGGTGTATGCTACATGTGTGAGGAGTACGATGATTTATGGGAGTGAGACATGGGTACTGAACATGGAGCAGCAACAAAGGCTGGAAAGGGTGGAAATGCGAATGGTTCGGTGGATGTGTGGAGTATCGTTGAGAGAGAGGAAGACAAATGATGACCTGCGGAAGATGATGGGAAAAAGAGTCTGTGATGGATGTTGTGAAGAGAAACAGGTTGAGATGGTTGGGTCATGTGTTGAGGAAGGATGAAAGTGACTGGGTGAGAGGAGTGTTGGAAATGAGTGTCGTCGGAAGTAGAGGACGGGGAAGACCGAGAAAAACTTGGTTCAAGGTGGTGGAAGAGGAAATGTGGGCAAGGGGATGAAGAAGGGGAGATGCAGAAAACAGGGTAAAGTGGAGAAGATTGTCATGGGGCCCGCAAGGCTAACCCCTTCTTTTGCGGGGAAAATGGCCTTTAAATGCTTGTGTGTGTGTGTGTGTGTGTGTGTGTGTGTGTGTGTGTGTGTGTGTGTGTGTGTGTGTGTGTGTGTGTGTGTGTGTGTGTGTGTGTGTTCGTGTTCTTGACCCCGAAACTGCCTCCAACAACCACCCCCCCTTCTCCTCCACCAAAATTTGTGTTATTTTTATTTCTTTTGAAATTCTTACCTGCCCTTCCCTGGTGATATCCCTTCACTTGCCCCACTTTTCTTATCCCCACTCTCCCCCACCCCAACCCCCTTGTTAAATTGAGTTGTTGGCTTGATGGATTTATTTAATCTGAATGGTGGTGTCGGTCGAGCACAGACATGACAGACCAAATTTGAATTGCCACCTCCTGTGCCAAATTTCCTTGTTAATACCTGTTGCACACGACATGACCAAAAGTATGTGGACAGCCTTTCTGATTGGCGGATTCGACTAGTTCATCCACACCCATTGCTGACAGGTGTATGAAATCAAGCACACAGCCATGCAATCTCCATCGACAAACATTGGCAAGAGAATGGGCCGTACTGAAGAGCTCAGTGATTTCAATGTGGCACCGTTATTGGATGCCACCTTTCCAAAAAGTCAGTTTGTCAAATTTCTGCCCTGCTGGAGCTCTCCAGTCAACTGAAAGTGCTGTTATTGGGGAGTGGAAACATCGAGAAGCAACAACAGCTCAGCTGTGAAGTGGTCAGCCACACAAGCTCACAGAACGGGACCACCGAATCCTGAAGTGCGAATCCAAAAAATTGCCTGTCGTCGGTTGCAACACTCACGACCGAGTTCCAAACTGACTTTGGAAGTAACGCCAGGACAAGTATGCTCGTCGAGAGCTTCATGAAATGGGTTTCCATGGACGAGCAGCCGCATACAAGCCTAAAATCACCATGCACAATGACAAGCCGCCATTAGAGTCTGGACCACTGGAAATGGGTTCTCTGGAGTGATGAACCACGCTTCACCATCTGGCAGTCCGACGGACAAATCAGAGTTTGGCGGATGCCAAGAGAACGCGACTTGCACAAATGAATAGTGCCAACTGTAACGTTTGGTGGAGGAGGAATAATGGTCTGGGGCTGTTTTCCATGGTTCAAGCTGGACCCTTTATTTCCAATGAAGTGAAATCTTAATGCCACAGCAGACAATGACATTCCAGATGATATCTGTGTTTCCAACTTTGTGGCAAACAGTTTGGGGAAGGCCCTTTCCTGTTTCAGCATGACAATGTCCCCGTGCGCAAAGCGAGGTCCATGCAGAAATGGTTTGTCGAGGTCGGTGTGAAAGAACTTTACTGGTCTACACAGAGCCCTGACCTCAACCCCAAACACCTTTGGGATGAATTGGAATGCCTCCTGTAAGCCAGGCCGAATCACCCAACATCAGTGTCCGACTTCACCAATGCTCTTGCAGCTGAATGGAAGCAAATCCCCGCAGCAATGGTCCAACATCGAGTGGAAAGCTTTCCCAGAAGAGTGGAGGCTGTTATAGCAGCAATGGGGGGGACCAACACCATATAACTACCCGTGATTTTGGAACGAGATGTTGGACGAGCAGGTGTCCGCATACAGTATTTTTGGCCATGTCGTGTATCTTCGTGGCAGGCAAACCCAAATGTGTCACCCCAGGCAGTCAACTGGGTCACCTGCCCCTAAATCCGGCCCTGGCCCCACCATCTCTTTTTTAATAATAGGCCAATGCTGTTTTTCTGGCGAATTCTGAAACACAGAAACACTCCTTGGAGAAAAATTTTAAAAATAAAAGTTGCTTCAAAATAATCCAAACCTGCAGGAACATTACATTTTTTTTTCAATCAGATAAAAAAATTTGAACCTGGGAAGTGTAGAAAGTTGGGTGGTGTCGAAAGAGTGGTGTCAAAACCAACTGGGTGGTGCAGAAAGCAACAGACCGCTGCATCCATATCTTTGCTGTTAAATATGATTTTAGAATTTTACACGATAGATCTATGTGTGTCATCATATGCTGGTTCATCCATCCGTTTGTGTGTAACATTCCTTTCATCCGTGAAAGATATCATTTGACTGCAATGTTGGTTAGGTCAAAGAGATCTACTGGGTATTAAAAGGTATGAAGGTCTTCAGAGTCAAAAGGAGTCTCAGGGTCTTCGGGGTTCGAAAGGGATGAAGTGGATTGAAAGGGTCTTGGAGGTCTGTGTTCCAAAAGGTGTAAAGGGCCGCAAAGGGTCTTAGGAGAAAAGATTGGGGTGAATTATATGCTGAATGGAACAAAAGCACACTTGGTAAACCAAGCACAGCATGCCAAGTCTGAACATCATAACATATCCCTCACTGGAGGTGAGCTTTCAGGAACATTCTCCAAGCAGGATGAAGATTGTTCAATTAGTGCCACAGAGGGGATGGCTGAAAGGGATGGAAGATAAAATAATTTGGTTGTCTTTAACCTTCCTGAATCTTCTCCAAATATTTCCAAAGGTTGGCAGAAAGCAGACTTCAAGTCTGTGCAGAATTGATAGAGATCGGAACACAGGTGGGAGGAATACATGTGAATCATGTCATTTGGCTGAGGGCTGGGGGTATTGGACATGACCAGAACGTGGTCCTCGAGTAGCACTTGTTGAGCAAAAGGATATATCAACGAAAAACAGAGTCCTCCAATGCCTGGTGTTGGCTTCACGGTTAAGGTGGCTGGCTGAAGATCTTCGGGTCTTGAGTATGAGCTCCTGTCATCCATTGAATTAACACCAGGTGGGGTTAACAGCTTGTCATCCTTCTGAGGATGGCAAAATGAGTAGCAATGCACTGGTGATAGAGGGCACTAAATTAGCAGCACAGTCATGCCCCCAGAAAATGATGCAACCAGCAACCACAGACTGCACACGACAGCTCGCTGCTTGTTCCGACAAGCAGTTCTCGGAAGAGTCTGGGTCGTTCCATTTCCTAATGATGGAGCCCACTGTGCTCTTGGGAACTTTCAACACTCCAGAAATTGTTTTTGACCCTTCCCTAGATCTGTGTCTCCTCACAATTCTATCTCGGAGCTCCACAGACAGTTCCTTGGACTTCTTTTTGCAGTTTCTGCTCTGGCATGAACTGTCAACTGTGGGACCTGATATAGAAAAGTGTTTCTTTCAAAATCATGTCCAATCAATTGAGTTTGTCACGGGAGGACTCCATTCAAGTTTTCGATAAATCTCAAGGATGACCAAAGCAAAATGGATGAACCTCAGCTCAATTTGGAGTGCCAGATCAAAGTGGTTGAATACTTTTTGACTCAAGACATTTCAAGCTTTTCATTTTTTATAAAATTGTAAAGATTTCTAAAAACATGTTTTCACTTCGTCATGACAGGGAATTTTGTGTAGATTGGTGACAAAAAAAAATTACATTTAATCAATTTTGCATTGAGGCTGCAACACAACAAAATGTGAAGGGGTGTGAACACTTTCTGAAGGCACTGTCTGGTCTCGAGCTGTTTTTATTAAATCTCCCTGAGATTGATGTCATCACTTCCTCTGTACATGCAGAGTGTTATCAACACCTGGCAAGCTTTGTCACTGCGTCTTGAGACCAACCAGAGAGTTGGTGTCAAAGCCACCCAATGCTCGCCTGTTTATACATTTATCGTTTTTAAGACTCGTCGAATAATATTTTGTTTAAAGCATTGCAATGAAGTCTGATCGAAATAATTTTAAAGCAATAAAAGTATTGGTATATTGTAATCAGTAAAAAATAGTGGTAGATAAAAACATTAGAAAGGAAATAACTTGCACCAAAAACTTTAACATTTTCACGCTGACGCTCTCGCCGGGGATATCGCAATCGCTCTCTGTTCTTTGAACAGGCGAGCTATAAATGTGTTTTGCAAAAAAATTAACCCTTGATTATTCTTTTTGACGTATTCATGAATTGTTTATTTTTTGTTTCCTAAAATAGTTTCTTTTTTGCTCACATCTGCTTTGTAGAATGTTTTTTTTTTTAAATATATTTTTGCAATGAAAGGACATAAAAGCAAAGTGTCAAGTCTGTCTCTGTCTCTGTCAGCAAAGCCAAGGGTGGTATTTGCATGTCGAAAATAATCAGTGAGTGTGTCAGTGAGTAAGTATCCTCCATAACTCCAAAACCATGAAACCAAGTGGTACAAAATTTTGCATGCACACCAAGGGAACCCCAAGGGAGTGTGTGAATGAAAACTGGGTGTTGGGGTAAATTTAAACACTCCTTTTAAAGATAATTTAGGGGGTGCTCATTCCAAAACAAACAAAATGAACCTTACAGAAATGGTGGCACACCATCTTCGTCAGCCTTCTGTCACATCGCTGGTTGAAACCGGCATTTTCTTCGTCCTGCTCATAAACACCTCAAATTGAAACTACGATCACCTCTCATGGACTCATTAAAGTGCTGTCTGTATTCAAAATCTGGCTTCGCATTTGAGGATCCAATCTTGTGGACTAAATAACTTTCAAAATATGGAGTTAAATCTGAAAAGTAAAAGAAATCAGCGATTCTTTCAACTAAGTGTATTTATTTATTTAATAAAGGCAGTCATCCCTCCTTTTGCAGTGTCATCTTAATTCATACCTCGAGAGGATACAGTGTCACTCCACCGGGAACTGCGATACTTATCGGAAACCCAAAGATTTGAACAATGTTTTTAATTTACCTTTCTATGAAGAACCCAGATTGCATCAATTTTGAAGAGTTAAAGAAGTGTGGATGGAAGTTCTGGATCTGGTGAACATTTTCAGCCATTTGAACCAGAAGCATTCCCGACTCTGCAAGGCAGCTCTGAGATTTTAAAAAGAGAGCGAGAAATCCTTGTCGTATTCTGGATTGGCTTTGGATGCAAGGATCTGATGTCGTGGACTAAATAACTGTCAAAATCTGAAATGAAATCTAAAAATTTTAAGAAACCAGCAATTCCTGTAACTCAGTAAAATTATTTCTTTATTTATTGATTTGAGGATATCGCCCCTCTTTCTGCTCTGTCGTCTTAATTCACACCTCCAGAGGACAGGGTGTCACTCTCGTGGGACCTGCAATACTTGGAGGAAACCCAAAGATTTGAAGGATTTGTTTCTTAAATTCCCTCTTGAAACGGGGAGGGGGGGGGGGATTGGCATGTTGGATCTGTCGGGAATTTGAACCAGAAGTATTCCCGACTCTGCAAGGCGGTTCTGAGATTATTAAAAGAGAGCAGGAAATTCATAAAGTATTATGGAATAGCTGAAGGTTCCTTTCTTCACCGCTGTTACGTCTGATCATGTGGTGTATATATGGAGTCACGTAGTTCCAGGCCCGTCACCAGGGCTCAGTTTTAAGGAGGACATATGAAGTGGATGGGGGGGGGGGCACACTTATAATATTTAATGTTTTTGATAACCCGGTATGCTATTGTATTCATGCAGCATTGACGCATCTATACTGAGGTTGCCATCGCATACTAACCAAATTGATCTCAGCTGGATTTAATATGTTCCGATGTTTTGGGCCTAAAATTATTCGAATGCAGGAGAGCCACAACAAACTGGCACATTCACAATGCAGATATTCAATGATGAGACAATTGGCAGCAATTAACGTGCACTTATACAAGGTGTTGTCAAGAATTGGCAATAGAAAATGAATATACCAGAGATACAATGACTAAACGGGGGAAGTTGGCACCGGAATCAGTGCACTTTCAAATAAGATACAGTTGGCTATGACCTGCGATCATCACGAGAAACTATCAACAGCAAATACGACCAGCCTGAAGATACCACAAAGTCCGAATTTAAAGCAATTACACAGAGGTAAGGTTATACACAAAGCACTAGATATGGGACATGCAAAGCACCAAACACAACATTCAACTTAAACATCAGAAGTACTGTTGCGAATCTGGAAGCCATGAACACTCAACATTCAGGTTCCTCTCGCTCAGTTATATCGGTAAGTACGTGTTTCTAGTTAGAATCCCATCCTGTGTCTAATGGGAATTACATACTTGTGCTGCGGAGTTATTTTGATGGTCAGGGGTTTGTTTGTTTTTTTTACATCAACAATCAACTACAACAACACCAGCATCACCATCACCTTCACCTCACTTCCTCCCACCATCCTCCACCGGCACCCTCTGAAATTAGGTGCCACCCGGCACCTGTGTCCGGGGCCCTCTCTGAAATTAGGAATTCAATAAGTGCACTCGCTGTACATTATTTGCCTGGCATCTCTTATTAGTTGCGATAACTCTGCCCTAACGTGCTTCCCTCCTTCCCCACCTACTGTTAATAAATACCCTATTTGTTAAATCTATCAGCTCGTCTTTGTGTTTCTTTTATTGGTTTAACACGATGCGTGTTGGGAAACGAGCAAGGCCGTTGTTGCCATAATTGTGTGCATTTGGTCCGACGGGACTTCGGTAATCATCCGCTCGGGTTACACATGGTTCGAGCCTGCATATGGCTCGTCCCGTACGAGTGCCGTCGAGGGTGTGAATACTCGATAGATCGCCACGTGCTCCTTTAGGTATTTTGAAGATTGGCAAGTAACCCTGTACCACATGGTTGAATTATTGACGTTTCACGGTCCTGTGAGGGACCCGTACCTTTCGGAGTTCTCCGGAGAGGTACGATCTAGATTCTGGGTATTCGGTGGAGCCAACTCGACTGCTCCATCTCGCGGTCATGCTCGCCGCCGATACGCGGCCCCCAACAGTACAAAGCAGCCGACCACGGCGGGTGCTGAACACAACTACAACCGCAACCACATGCACACATGCATCACCAGCAGTCACACACACAATCTGAACTCCTCGTATAGTTTTTATACTGCTGCACTCGCTGTCAGAAGAGCTGCAGGCAATGCGTCTCGGTGTGGAATCTTCTGAGGACCTTCCCCTTCCATTCATTCAGGGATTTGCGTGTGAGGTCTCTTTCGAAGGCTAGCCGTACCAGTTGTGCCTTGTGTGCATGGCGCATGGACAGTCGTTGGTCAGTGAAGAGATTCCTCAGTATTGAGAATGAGTTTTCACATATGGCAGTGGACTCACCAAGTGTTAGTCCAAGTCTCATAGCAGTCACAACACTTGGCATGGCTTCCATTGTTTTGTGGTATCTTGAGAGGAGTTTTTTGTTGTCCATCTCTCGTTTGGCTGATTTGCAACCACACACTTTGTTTCACTGATGGTTGACTTTGTTAATGTCATGATGTGCTGGAGCAAGTGGGGATCCAAAACCGTGCCATTTTCGGGATTCAAGGCAGCGAGTGAACGGGTGAGTTGTGTGTTGCACTCACTGGAGCGCTGAGCGATCTCTCCAAGCACAGTGTCAATTGCGTTGTAAAAACCCATCTTCAGTTCCGTCTTGTCCTGTCATCTCCAAAACTACAAACCGTTCCAAGTTCTTATTCGTTGTGAGTCTCCGTTTTGGTGGTGCAGGTGAAGCAGTGTGAGCATCGTTGGCCTTGTTCCACAGATCAGTGAACTCATCCTCAGAGCGGAGTTTCTTCATGCACTTTGTAGCACTCGCCCCCAGTTCCAACCCCATTAGCAAGTCCATGTCCTCTGCCTGCAAGAGTCAGTTCGGGCCATCCAACAACATCAGCAGTTTTTGTACAAAGATAGCAATGAACATGAAGGCAGGCCCAGAGACTTCCCGCAAAAGCCCAATTGCCTCCATCCTCATCTCTGCACTGCAGGCACGCTCTGCATCAATCTCCGACAGTAAGGATGTGATATCCTTAAAAGATCCTATGATCACAGACACGGTGGCGAAATGTCCCATCCACCATTGATCAAGAAGTCGTTTTAACCGCTCACCTTTTTCTGCACAGCAACAGTGGGCTTTCTAAAGAATTTGTGTAGGCAACAACAAACCTCGAGGACATCAGTGACAGCTTTCTCTGCTTCCAGTGCTTGGATAACTCCCAGATGGAGTTGATGATTTAAGCAGTGCACATAGAGGATTTCTCTTTCCAATATCTCTTGCAACAACTTTTGCACCCCACCATGCTTACCAGCCATTACCGACGCCCCGTCGTACACCTGACTTAATATTTTTGATGTGGCAAGTCCTGCTTTTGTCAGCTATGCAATTATTAGGTCCGTCAATGTTTTTGCCTCTCCAACGTCGGCTGCAGCTATTGTGAGTAGATGCTCTGTTGCTTCATTTGATGCCGATACAAAGCGAATGATGATTGATATGTTCTCACATTCAGTGGGGTCCCTCGTCCCATCCACCTTGATGGTAAGCCACGATGTGCTTACTTCTTCCACGAAGGCATCCGTCACAATATTACTCAATGTGCAGATCAGTTCATTCTGCATTTCCGGACTAGTATAGCTTGCGTTTCGTCTGATATTCTTTATTATTTCGGCTTGTTCGGTGTCTTTTTTGAGTGTGCAGTTTAAAAGCGAGAGAAAGAGCCCACTGTGCCCGTCTGACATATCCTTAAAATTATGAAGGCTCCCTCTAAAAAGTAACTTATTTTCTGCGATAAATCCCACATCTAGAAGAGCAGACACATAGTACCAGTTTCTATTTAGCACCAAAGAGCGACTCTTGTTCTGAAACAGATGGCCAGGTTCTACCGCTGGAGAACAACTTGATTCGGTCTCTCACTTCCAAGATCATGAGGAAGTGGCTTGACAGTCACAGCTGATCCCGAGGCGGCCGCCGCCGAGCGTGGAAACCCGGCTGCCTGCACTGGGATTCCAGCCGCAGAGCTAACGTTGCTGGCTTGGCCGATCTGTCGATATTTCATCTTCTGTCGATATTTCATCGACATGATCGTCTCCTCCTACTCCTCCAACTCCTCCCAAAACATGTCTTTAATCATGTTCTATATTTTCGTCAGTTGCATTTTTTCCTTTTCTTCGCCATTTTCATATATCCATGTCTTTTTCTATTTTTGCGAGCTAGCGCTCTCCGTAACTCGTCCCTCGTGACTCGTGTCACTAATCTCACGACTCACGAGATTTGACGGTTGACTGTTTTATTTATTAAATGATGCATGCACCAAAAACAGGTTTTATCTGCATAATTTAAAATGTAAGCACGATTGCAAACACATATTTTAAATTTTTATTCGAAAATTACTTTTGAAAGATGGAGGTTTGTGAAGGTCACGCAGTGCACTTCATCTTTAATTCTGCAAATTTATGTCTTTTCCTTATTCATATTATGACTATATTACATTTATTCCTAACTTAAGGCCCTGTCACACTTTGACGATTTAGCCAGCGTATGCCGACGTATGAAAATTTGTCTAAAACGCTGGCACACGTCAAATACGTGATGGGTAAGTTTTGTATACATTAAGAGCACGCTGGTATACGTCGGAGAATGCTGAGCTCGTCGACAAATTTTAAGCATGCTTAAAATTTTTTGATGTATGCCAGCGTATGTCTCACACGTTCCGCATATGCTGGCCATAAGTTGTGGGCATGTTACGCGATCGTTGACACACGTCGACACACATTACTTGTAAGTTACTCATAAAGGGGATGTCACACCTTGACGTTTTAGCCAGCGAATGGCAAGGTCTCAAAATGTATGTAAAACGCTGGCGTACGCTGAACTATTGATGTTTTTTTTTAAGTTTTGGGCGTATAATAACGTGTTGGACGTATGCATGACGTATTAGTAACGTACACAGAACATTTTAATCACATATAGATAACTTATAGCAACGAATGCTGAGCGTTTTGTCGGCGTTCACAACCTATGCCCAACGATAGTCTAACTTATGCATAGCGCGGCAGCGTATCGCCGACGATCATGTGGCGTATGCTAATCATAGGCTGCGGCTCGACGATTCAAATCATAACCGCACTAGACATCGAAGTGTGAAGCCGCTGTCACACCTTGACGTTTTAGCCAGCGTATGCCGACGTATGAAAAATTTGCCAAACCAAGCTGGCACACGTCGAATACGTTATGGGTAAGTTTTGTATACGTTAAGAGCACGCTGGCATACGTCGTAGTTTTCTGGCATAAGTCGTCATACGCCGAGTACGTCGAGAAATTTTCAGCATGTTTAAAATTTCTCGACGTACTCGACGTATGACACACGTTCCGCATACTCTGGCATAAGTTGTAGGCACGCTACGCAATCGTTGGCACACGTTACTTGTACGTTACTCAAGTCAAAACACATCGACATAATGGTTAGCATCAGTGTTCCAGACTCGCTGGTTTTTTTTTTTCTTTGTTATGTCGGTGATGTTGACACTTCAATTTCTAGTGCGGTTATGATTTATTGTTGAGTGGCAGCCTATTAATTATATTATATTATAACCACACCAGAAATCGAAGTGTCAACATCACCGTCATACCGAAGAAAAAAAAAAAAGTGAAATCCTTCAATACAGCGCGTGTGGTGAAGAAAATGAGTACACTCATGTAAAAAAATATGCAATTTATGCTTTTTCAGTTGAAAAACAATGAAATCGCGCACTTAATATTTGAAATGTAAAAATCTTGTTATTATTGTGATAAGCACCTTTATTTATAACAGAAGGAATGAAATCGTTCGATACAGCGTGGCAGGAGGCCGCAAAATAATGATAGCATAAGAAGAACTTAGCTTTCAGCATTTGGCGATCGGCGCGAAATGCGATGGTGGGCGGAAATGACGTCTTTCGGCGCGAAATGCGATGGTGGGCGGAAATGACGTCTTTAGTTCGTTCGTACATGAGAGGGGGGCGTTTCTTGGTTTTTTTCCCGTCAAGCAATAAATTAAATGGTTTTCACAAAAATAACACATTACTTTCACAAATTTCCATTGAAATACTCGGGTATTTCCGTCAATTCTCGCTATTTCCGTCTCGGTTACGCACTGCATCTACCGGACGGCCGTCATTGGCTGTCTGGAGGCATGTGGGGGGGGGGGGGACAGGGGACACCAGAGACGTGGTAGACACCGGGGACATTTCAAACTCGGTGAAATTGTTTCCACCGCACGCGCTGTAAAAAACCAAGGAGTCTGGAACACTGACGCTAACCATTACCTTGACGTGTTTCGACTTATGAGTAACTTACAGGTAACGTGTGTGGACGTGTGTCAACGATTGGCGTAACGTGCCTACAACACGTTACTCATAGGTAAGAAATAAGTTTCGGGTACGCTAAACATTACCTCAACGTGTTTTGACTTATGAGTAACTTACAAGTAACGTGTGTCGACGTGTGTCAACGATCGCGTCACGTGCCTACAACTTATGGCCAGCGTTATGCGGAACGTGTGAGTCATATGCTGGCATACGTTGGAAAATTTCAAGCATGGAAAATTTGTCTAACACCTCGGCGTACAAAGATGTATGCCAGCGTACTACGGAAAAAAGCCAGCATACCACGACGTATGCAGCGTTCTCTTAACGTATACAAACTTACCCATAACGTATTCGACGTGTGCCAGCGTTTTAGCCAAATTTTGCAGACGTGGGCATACGCTGGCTAAAACGTCAAGGTGTGACAGGGAATGATGATGATGTTGACACTTCGATGTCAAGTGCGGTTATGATTTGAATCGTTGAGCGGCAGCCTATAAATAGGCTATGCCACGTGATCGTCGGCGATACGCTGCCATATGCTATGCATTCATTCGACTATCGTTGGGCATACGTTGTGAACGCCGACAACACGCGAAGCATTCCTTGGTATAAGTTATCTATAAGTTATCGAAACGTTCCATGTATGTTACTAATACATTATGCATATGTCCAACTCGTAATGAATATGCCCAAAAATGGAAAAAAAACATCAATAGTTCAGCGTACGCCAGCATTTTTCTTACATTTTGGTACGTTGCCAGAAGCTGGCTAAAACATCAAGGTGTGACAGGGCCCTTAAAACCAATCAGGTAACCTGCTTAATAGGGCCTCCATATCGAAGACGCTGATTGGCTATTCCTTAAAACTAAATGATCCACGATATATACAGGGTGTCCCAAAGAAATGTACTCACTCTTTAAATGATCAGAAATGCGTTGTTTATCGACTTAGAAACAAGATCAATGGTTTAATGTATAAATGTATAAATGCATGTTCACAAATGTTCAAACTGATGACCATCATGTTCCAAACACAGCCGATAACGCGGACCAGTGGATTCAACAGTGTTACGAATCCTTTCATTTGGAACTGCAATACATTGTCTTTCAATTTCCTCTTTCAGCTCATCGATTGTTGCTGGTTTTGAGCCGAAAACCTTGTCTTTGAGATGTCCCCATCAAAAGAAGTCCATTGGAGTGAGGTCTGGGGAACACGCAGGGAATTCAACACTACCTCTTCGCCCAATCCATCTGTTCGGAAAAGTTGCTTTGAGATAGGCCCTTACATCACGGTGGTAGTGGGGACATGCTCCATCTTGCTGAAAGTAAATCTCTTCATCACCAAATATCTCTTCGACACGTGGACCAACGGATTCCTGCAGCAAGTTTAAGTAAACATCCCCAGTGACAGTTTGGTCAAAAAAGAATGGCCCTAGGATACCCAATGCTGATATCACACACCACACAGTAACCCCTGGTAAGTTTAAATAGTGTTCCATGGTAACATGCGGATTTTCAGGAGCCCAGTAGGTGCAATTGTGTCGGTTAATTGAGCCATTTAACTTGAAGCTGGCCTCATCGCTCCAAACAATTTTGGATGGAAATGCTGCATCTTCTTCGCCTTTGCCCAGGTACCACTCACAAAATTCAGCTCTCCAGTCAAGACCGTCTTCATTTAGAGCGTGGATTAATGTTGGAATGTAACTTTTCCAAGCAATTCGCTTCAAAATGCGATGGGCGCTTGATTTTGGGATTCCTGTCTCAAGAGCCATTTGTCGTACAGATTTCCATGGGGATCAGTGGAGGGTTTCCAGCAATTGATTTTCCTTTGCAGGGGTGGTTGATGACTGTGGTCTTCCAGAAAGCTACTTATGCACGTCATGCACAGTTCAATCTGTTTCAAACTTATCTTGGATGCGAGCAATGGTGCGTCGCGTTGGTGGATCTTTGTGAAAATGTCTTCTAAATTGTCTTTGCACTTCCATGATGTTTTTGTGCTTCCAGGGCACTTTATGATAAATTTTCTTTCTTCAAAACCGAGTCGTACTTCTGCCATTATTAGGGTCAATGTGATCTGAAAATAAATGAAAAATTCAATGAGTTATGAGGAGCCAATATGTGAGTACATTTTTTGGGACACCCTGTACATATATATATATATATATATATATATATATATATATATATATATATATATATATATATATATATATATATATATATATATATATATCTTCTTCTTCTTCTTTCGGCTGCTCCCATTAGGGGTCGCCACAGCGGATCATCCGTATGATCCGCATCGTGATTTGGCACATGTTTTACGCCGGATGCCCTTCCTGACGCAACCCTGGTCGCCTCTTACGACACAAGGATATGGTACACCTATTTTAACCGGGGTATACACCGGCCCAGTACACTGGTACTCATTTCGCCGACCTCGGAAGGATGACAGGCCGAGTCAACCCCCTGGTGTATTAATTCAGTGGCTCAATGGGGCTTGAACTCAGGACCTTTTGGATCCCAAGCCGCTGCCCCAACCACTGCGCCAACACCAGGCTTCATATATACATATATATATTTATATATATATATATTTATATATATATATATATTTATATATATATATATATATATATATATATGTATATTTATATGTATATGTATATGTATATATATATATATATATATATATATATATATATATATATATATATATATATATATATATATATATATATATATATATATATATATATATATATATATATATATATATTGTTACGGTTGTGGAAATTCGCATTACACCATAAAGGGTCCTCAGGTGAGATATATCGGGAAGTTCATGTGTCGTTAGCCCAAACCCGTTGTATAGAGGGAATATATGCGATCCATTCGGGCTGCGACGCTTCAGTTAGCCGTTTTTCTTTGGCTATTGTTAATTTGGTGTAAGAACAACAAAGAACATCGCCACAACCAACATCTCAACGATCACGCCATTCACGACACGACGCCACCTTCCACAACAATGCTACCACATCTTGGCCACTCGCCATTCAACGAGCACTGTGCGGGCGCGTGCAAGAAAAAAAACCAACAACGCTTGTGGGGTTTTCCCGCCTTATTTCCCCACCTGATGCTTCCGCCTGAACCCCCCCCACCACGCTTGGTGTGAAGGGGAGGGGTGGGGCAGCTCGCTCCCGATTGGCGGATGCACGGCATGAGGCGGTCGGAGTGGGGGCACGCCCCCCTTCGAGAGCTTTCTGGAAACACGTCGAAGGGAGGTGGAGACAGAAATGGGGCGGGGCGCGGGGTGGAGCAAAGGGCGGAGCCGGCCCCTACAAAAGGGTGGTCGTGAAGAGTCGTTTTTGGTTGGTTGTTCCCTTGTCCCGGTTGGAAGGAAGAGGCTCTTGGTTCGTTCAAGCGATTGACAAAAGGCGTGGACGTGAAGGTCGACGAGAACGTCGTTCCTTTTCCTGTTCCCTTGTCCCTGAAGGGGAATTGTGGAGAGTTGCAGTGATCGTCCCTGGTCGGAGGTTCTGTTCGCTTGTCCGAGCTGTCGGGCGGACGACACGTGCATGCACGCGGCACGAGCTCGCGGACCACGCCGGAAGGACTCGGAGTTTCGGTTGCCAAGGACTCGACGCGCTCAGGGAAGTCGCGACTTCCATTTCTTTTGGGTTTTGTGTAAATGTGTGTGTGTGGCGCCAGTATGAAAAGTAGAACTGTTTAAGAGTTGTAAATAATTTTATTCAGTTGTCGCTCTGCATTGTGTCCCTGCTTCCTTTTGACTGTATGGCTGTATATACGTGCTTGTGTGTGTGTGTAATAAAGTGCTTGCTTGTTGAACTCTTTCCCCGTTTCGCTGCGTCTTTTTCCCTTGTTTGAAAGTTCCATCTTGCATCACGTAAGGGATTTATAGTGGGTTTTAAAACACCCGGTAATTAATCGGAACCGTCAGGGCTGATGATAACTCCACTCGGTAATCCCTGTAATGCGGAATGAATCGCTGAAGCAGTTCATGTCCGGAGTCGGCCTGTGGGGTGGTCCCATCCCTCGGCAGATTACCCGCGCGGGTACTTAGGTATATCGACATTCGGCGATTCACCCTATTTCGCGCGGGTGGACTGCGGACTGGGTGGTGGTGGGGTTAAACCCCCACCCGTGACTGGTTTCTGGCGGTAGTCCCAGGAGGGTCACGACTGAATTGTCCGTCCAGTGGGCGACGCGGTCGCAATTCGAGTTACGTGGCCGATCGCACGCCGGACGGGCCAGAATTCGCAATTATATATATATATATATATATATATATATATATATATATATATATATATATATATATATATATATATATATATATATATATATATATATATATATTTACTGATTTCCGCCCGGGGGCGTGCGAACGACCGCGTTTAACCAATAGCGGCCGCTTCGCCCACCGAACGTGCAATCCAGTCGCGGCTTTCCAGATCAACGCCGAAAACCAGCCACGGGTGTGTTTCTAAGCACACCACAACCCAGTCAACACTACCCACACTACAGGGTCAATCGCCGAATTGTCGATATACCCAATTAATCGCGCGGGTAGATTACCGAGAGATTGTACCTAAACGGGACCGCTTAGAAACGAGCCGCTTCAGCAGCTCGCTTCCTTTTGGGATAACCGAGAGGGGTATTATCGCGCAGTCCCGTTGGACCCAATCACTTTACCGGCTATTTAAAAACCAACTATATTCCGAGTGCAAGATGGCAGCTCAATTAAGGAAAAGACGCAACGAACGGGGTACATTTAAACAAGCACATTTATTTACGAACAACACATCAGCATGTATACACAATGATGCAGTCATGCAGGTATGCAAAACACACATGCAGTCATGTATCAATCAAGCAAAAGTAATGCAAAAGAGCTACTACCATCTATCTATTATGTACAGTCACTTATACAGTTCTACTTGCGGACATGGCGCCACACAATTCATTCAAAAGCAAGGAAAAACCCCAGGAAAGACAAGGGGTAGACTGGACCTCTTTGGGTCTTTATTGCACGGAGCCGTGTAGACCACAGAGGCTCTGCTTGTTAACTTCACCTCGCTGGGGCGACCCGCAACGTCCCGTCCCTACGGCTGCTGTCGTGACCGCGGTCCGGCCCAGGCCTCGTCTGACGGCCCGGTGATTCGGGCCCAGCCGACAATGCCTCAGAGGAACAAATGGGCCTTCTGCTCTTTCCAAGTTGATGCTCTCTTTAAGAGCCCGTCCGTCCCTCACGCTGCTCGGACTGTCCCGAAACCCGATCACCTCGAACCGTTCGCTGCTGGCTGGCAACCTCTCCACGTCCCACACGAACACACCGTGATGTGTCGCACGGCCGGCCTGATGTGTTCCCCGCTCCGTCTCCTCGGCAAACCCAGACTTCCACTGGACTCGAGCTCCGCTCCTCACACCGCTCCAGATCCCGACTGACTCCTCTCCCGGATCAACTCGACTGCCTGAACGGCGCTCTGCGCGCTTTTTATAGGGTTCGTGAGGCGAGATCTGATCTCCGCACTCTCACCTCTGACCCCCACTGGCTCCGCCCCTCTCGCTCTCCTGATCCGAATTCCGAGGCGAAGCTTGGAGCGAGCAGACGTGGTAGAAATCATCGACGCTGAAGGGAGAGCGGACGTGGTAGGAATCACCGTCGCTAGGAACAAGGAAACCACCGCGTTTGTTTGCAGCGATCTCACCGTTGCCGGCGCAAAGATGGCGGCGCCCGCGGAGTTGAAGGTGAAGTGATGTTGTTCCGTTGTTGGGTATTGGGGGAGATGCGGTTTGGGAAATGGTGGCTGTGGTTGGCGTTGTGGAGAAGGTGGTTGTGTGAGGGCGGTGGTGGAGGAGGTGGTTGTGTGAAGGCGGTTGTGAGAGCGCTGTTGGTGGTGGAGGTGGTGGTTGTGAGCGGTTGGTCCAAAATAACGAGAGTAAAAGAAAAACGGCTAACTCAAAGATCACAGCCCTGATCACACGAATATATCCCATTAGACAACGGTGGGGAAATCTACATGAACACAGACTTATCGGCATAACTGAACGAAGGACCTATATGGTGCTCTGCGAATTTCCACAGCCGTAATAATAATAATAATAATAATAATAATAAATATATATATATATATATATATATATATATATATATATATATATATATATATATACATGCATATATATAACCACCAACAGCAACGACATTGGACGCGAGGTCTTGTGGCTGTCTGTCGTCTTGGCTGCTGCCGTTGGTGCTTGCATTATCTTTTATCTTGTCGGCTTGGACTGTATTGTCTTGCCAATTGCTTTTGGAGATGCGCTGGAAAGTGCACACTTATCTCTTGACTGTTATTCAAAGAAGGATATTGTTGTGGTTACCAAATTCGCAAACCACCATTCAGGTCCCTGAGGTGAGGTATCTCGGTAAGTACATGTGTAGTTAGGCCCAAACCCGTTGTCTAGTGGGAATACATGTCATTTATGCGTGCTGCGACTCTTCAGGATAGCCGTTTTTCTTTTACTATCTTTATTTTGGACCAACCGCCATGATTACCACCACAATCACAACATCAACCACCAACCACAACGCCGCTTCACCACAACCGCCACGACCTTCCCGTCACACCTCGCAACCGTAGCATCGCCACCGTTCTTGCCCCGCTGTGGGTACCGGTGTTGGACTCGTGCAGGGCGCGCGTCGAACAGCGTGTGCAAAATCACGGATTTTGTGCTTCAAAAACGGATCAAAAACGACACACGCCCACTTTTTGCCGTCCAATCGGTGAGCGAGGGGCGAATTGGCCCCGCCCCCAGGGCGATCGATATATGCAAATTTATGGATCAAAAAGCCTTCACGCCCACTTTTTCTCGGGCCAATGGGGAGCGAGGTGAAAGGTCGAAGGGAGGGGGTCAAAGATGAGAGGGCGAAGCTACGGGGCGGATAAAAGGGACCGTGTTCGTCAGTCCAGGAGAGTAGGAGAAACGGAGAGTAGGAGAGTAGGAGAGTCGGAAACAGAGAGTCAAGACTTCGCGGGCGGTGGAGTTGGCAAGAAGGAGCTGGTCGTCGTGTGCGTTGGAGTCGGAACGGAGGGGACGGAGCTGTGGAAAGGCGGCGACACCAGATGAGGGGGTGCTCGCGTCGGGAGCTGCACCCCAGGGAGGCCGACAGCGCGACCTGGCCGAGGTGGAGACGCTCGTCGCGGGATAATAAAAATCCTCTATACCCCGAGCATCAGCAACCCCCTCCTGTTTCCCCCCGCGCTGAGATAGTGCGACCAAGGGGGCCCCTTTCCCACCCCCTACCAGACACTGTCCGCGGGGCCCGCGGAGTTGAGGCGCCATCGCCGCTCCTCGTCTCATCACCAGACGGGTAGGCGCGACCCGGTCTCGGCCTCAGGCCCGCCTCATCCTTGAGGGTATTTCTTTTCCTTAGTTTTGGGTATGTGTTGTCGGCGCCGTCTGTGAAGTAGAATTGTATAAGTGTTGCCGTGTGCTCGGTAGTCGGTATTAGCTCTGCATTGTGTTTTCGCTTTTACATTTGCTTTTTGTGTAAATTGCATTGTGTCTTTTCTGTGTGCTTTTGGTGGAATTGAATATGTGTGCTTCCCGTGTGCCGCGAATAAATGTGCTTTGTGTTGAACTGTTTCCCGCTTCGCTTCGTCATTTCTCCCATTGAATCCTCATCTTGCTTCACGTAAAGGGTTGGTAGTGGGCTGAATACGCCCGATAATTAATCGAACCGTCGAGGTCGACGATAACACCGCTCGGTTATTCTGATAGTACGGAACGGGTCGCTTAAGTGGCCCGTGTCCGAAGTCGACCTGCGGCGAGGTGCGATCGCCCGGTCTACCCTCCGCGTGGGTACTTAGGTAGGTCGACCCGGCGAGCAACCCTATCCCACGCGGGGGCTGATTGGCTCGATCGCGGTGAGACCGAAAGGTCCACCCGTGACTGGTTCCCGGCGTTAGTCCGAGAGGGTCACGACTGGATTGTCCGTCCGGTGGGCGACGTGCCGCGATTCGAGTTACGTGGCCGTCAGCACGCCGGCGGGCGCGAATACCGCAACACTGGTGTCAGGAGTGGGATACAAATTCATCGCCCTCCTCGCGGCACTGGTATCGGAGAACAGGAAAACGGGCTCTCCTGTCTCCGGCTAAATTCACGGGAATCGGTCCAGGGGTGAGAGAAGCGACCCCCGATTCCCTCCAAATTACGAGCGAGCGAAATTAACCCTTTAAGAGAAGCAAGATGGCGTCTCAAGGCGAGCGGGAGCCGGGGGTATTAGAAATGGATGTAGAATGTGTAGGATCCATGGCCCAGGATGGAATGCCCGTGCAGGATTATGAACTCGCCCAACTGAACCCAGAGCCCGAAATGGGTGCGGCAGCGGCCGCGGTGTATGACACCTCCCCCCCCCTCCTCTCCACCAAAACCCTTCCCCAAACCTTGCCGAAACGGCTCAGCTGAGTGCATCCGACATGGCCCAGCTATGCGCCATGCTGGCGGCAATGAACGAAAAGATGAATGCGAAAATGATCGAAAAAATGGATGCGAATATGAAAAACGAAATGAAAGGAATGAACGAAAAGATGGATGCGAATACACAAAAAATGGATGAAAAGATGGATACAAATACAAATGAAGTGAAAACGATGATGGATGCGAATACACAAAAATTGGATGCGAATACACAACAAATGAACGGAATGGAAGCAAACATGAAGGAGGAAATGAAAGAACTACGGGGTGAGACGCAGAACATGGGCCGATGCCTGCAGGCGGGCATGAAGGCCGTGACCAGGGAGCTGGGAATGGCGACTCCACGTGTGGGAGCAAACGAGCTGGAAGGGGGTGCAACGGCTGACAGGCCCGCGGTGGAGGCGGGTAAAAAAATAATTCGGGGGGCGTGTTGGGCGAGGGTCGTGACAGAGGAATCGACGGTGACCAAAAGGGAAAAATTAAATGGGGAGACCAAAACGTGTGAGACGAGACACGAGGTGACGACAACGGAAATAATAGTGGAGACAAGGGAGGTAAAGGGTGAAGAGTTGGCAGTGACGGTAGCCGGGAAGGGAACGATAGAGGAGAGACTGCACGGTGAGGACGGGGTAAGTGACGCACACACGGAGGTAGTGGAGGATAATGGGGGTGAGCTGGCGGACTGGGTAGAGACCCAGTGCGAGCACCTGGATGGCCTCCTCCAGGAACGAGGGGAGGGAGTATGCCCCCTTGAGGCGAGTCACGACCAGGTGAGTTCGGTCGTGCTTTGCGAGGTTGAGGGGACGAGTGCTGTGGACAGGTGCTTGGAGAGCTTGGGGGGTATAGAGGCCCCGGAGACCCTTGTGGGGACACGAATCCCCAGTGTGGTTGTCCCTGTGTGTGTGGTGCAAGGTGTGAGTGCCCCCGCGTGTGTGAGTGAGGCACGGAGTATGGATGAGACACCGCGGTTGAGTGCCCCCGCGTGTGTGGATGAGGCACCGCGGTTGAGTTCCCCCGCGTGTATGAGTGAGGCACGAGTGAGTGGAAGGCCGCGAGTGCGTGGAGCCACGTGTGCGAGGGAGGTAATGGCATGCGTGAGTGAACGGCCGAGTGCAAGGGAGACCGTGTGTGTTAGAGAGCGGTATGTGAGGGAGATGTCGGTTGGCATGCGGGAGCACGCAGCCGCGTCTCCCGGAGTGAATGTGATGGAGTGGACTGTGTGCGTCGTAACACGCAGGTGTGCGTGGGTGGAATGGCGACGACGGCGACATGAGAAGAAAGAAAGCCGAGTAGCGGCTGTAGTTGTTTCGAGGACCGTGCCGGGTTCACCCAGCAGTGAGCACGAGGTTCGTGCTGTGCAACGCACGAGACCACCACGTGCTCGCTTGCGAGAGTGAAGTCCCGGTCCGGAAACGCATGCGGTGGATTTGCCGATCCCGCGGACGGACAAAGTTTAGGCAGGATAATGGATTTGGACCGGACGGGTTCTCCACGCGATCGTGTGTGTTAAGCTCCAACGGGCAAAGCACATGTGTTCGCGTGGGGAACCCCTCGAGACATGGGGCTTGTGTTTTTTTTTATGCGCACGGTGACGCCATGGCTGCACGTGGGGTTGGAATCCGGCAGGAGGGGTATCTCTGCCGGATGGTACCGTCCAAGGAGGGACGAGGAACACGTGCAGCTGCATGACGTCACGGGCAGGTGCAAAGTGCGCGAGCTCTGAGTTGCCGCGCAGGTGCTGCGCATGGAAAAAAAAAAAAAACAAAAAAAAAAACAGTAAGCCTCACTTTCGGGTGCACAGGATTCCTGGGCAAGGGGTGGAAGACCCCCTTACCTGGGCACAGGATGGAAACTAGTTAGGGGGAAGGGTTAGCTTAGCTAGACCGACTTCATGGGGCAGGGGTAAGTCCTCATGGAGTCCGTGGAATGGATTAGGTAGAGGGATTTAGTGAGCTTTAGGTTGGGAAATGGATTAATGATTTATTTGAGGACATGGACAGACAGTGAATGTGTAGCGGGGACGTAGTTTAGCTGCGTAGCGTTAAAAGGAACGTGCTGTAGTTTAAGGGACGACGTGGGAGCACGAGTTAGTTAGGGGAGGGAGTTAGAAGGATGGCAGAGTTCAGCGGTGTGTGTGTTGAAGAGTTGGTGAGTGAAGTGGAAGCATGTGCTTTGTGAGTGAGTGAGGCCAGCGGGTCTGTGTGTATGGAGTGAATGGGGAATGCATGGTGCGATGAGTGATTGGGGGGAGGAGTGACTCCCGCCCAAGGGACCCCGGGGTCAGTGTAGATTGAGTTAGCTGGGTTAGTCAAATTGAAAAATGGAGGTCGTTTTGTTGGTGGGAGTGTAGGCTCGAGACCCATTTGGAGGGGTGCAGGAGCCCTGTTGACGGGCTTGGGAGCGTGGCTGCGAAAGGTGAGTATCGCTGAGTGGGTACCCCGGGCACCAGGCTAGTCGGCCGCGGTAGGCCAAGGGCCCATGGGGGGCCGGGATAGAGTAGTGGGCACGGGTGCGCCTGCTTGGTGCGGGGGCCCGGGGCGCCATTAGCCGCGTGGGCAGTGTTGTGGGCACGGGTGACCCTCGGAAAGGGGCCCGGGAGGCCGGCCTGCCACGTGTGCGTTTCAGGGGAGGTGCCATGGGGGGCACTCCCCGGTGTTAGGGAGCTGGTAGGCTCGGAGGCAGTGTAGTGCCCGGGGGTGCCATAGCGGGAGATTCGGCAGAGGGTCGTGCCTGCCAAAGGGAGCCACGTGTCCCAGCCATGAGACCGTGTGAGGGCACGGAGCGAAAATTGGGGGTCGAGGCCCGAAATTGTAAGGACACCAACACAGGCGACGGGAATCTGGGTTGTTAGAACCAATAGTTTAAGTGAAAGGCACTTGTTGAAAGCCCCGGGGTAGTTTAATGGTTAAATGGTTAGGGTAGATTAGGAGATGTACCCCTCCGCACCATCCATCCCCCGCGCTGTCGTTGTGGGCCGCTGGACCCACTTTGGTTATAGATCGCCGAACTCTGGGGAGGCCATTCTG
Organism: Eptatretus burgeri; assembly: GCF_056783735.1. Taxonomy (NCBI): domain Eukaryota; kingdom Metazoa; phylum Chordata; class Myxini; order Myxiniformes; family Myxinidae; genus Eptatretus; species Eptatretus burgeri. The sequence goes on from NC_140964.1 coordinate 138,966,228, forward strand.
AGGCTTGAGTTGGGCCTCGACACAGGACGTTAGCCCTCCCTTATTCCCCTCCGGGAAGGGAACGTAGGGGTTGGGAGTAGGCTCGGTGACAGGATAGGTTAGCCGAACAAGGACGATAAAGGGGGTTAGGGGACGATTTATAGTGGGGAAGTAAAAATAAAAACAACAAAAAATAAGTTGGGGCTAAATTGGGGTTTGACAAATTAAGGGAGTGGGTATGTACAGTGACAGGCAAAGGCGATAGGTTGGGAGGGAGACAGGTAGGTAGGTCCGAGCCCGCCTTCCAAGTGGCCAGCACCACCGCACTCCCTCCACCAACCTCCATTGAACGGCAAAGGCTGGCCAACTTCATCGGCTGGCCGTGTTTTGCTTCAAGGCGGAGGCCGGCCAACTTCATCGGCAGCTGTGTGCTGCAAGGCCTGTGCCGGCCAGTTCATCTGCTGGCTGTTTTTCTTCGAGGCCTGTTCCGGCCAGTTCGTCTGCCGGCTGTGTTTGCCTGCAGCGGCCTCCTTCTTCTGCGGGCTGTGTTTGCCTGATCACCTTTGCCATGCCATGCCCACTGCCCCTGTTCACCAGCCCCATTCAATTTTTGCTTTGCCCCACCTCCCCCTGTTCATTTCCATGTGCGCCAGGATCCGCAAGGCAACAGTTTGCAAGCTGCAAGAACTGCCCTGTTGGCAGCTACAACACGGGCCTGCAGTGGCGGCCCGTGCACCGTGTTTGTGTTCATGCATCCATTCGTTGTGCTCATTGCGTGTGCCACTTGAGCTGGCACGGAGACTGCGTTTGTGCAGCCCATGCACCGTTGTGGTTCACTGCGTTCAGTTCGAACGGGAAGGCCTTGGACTGCGTGTGAGCAGCCAGCCACGTTCCCTGTCACCTGCATTGTTTGAGCCAGAGACTGCATGTGGGCAGCCTGGCTCCCTGCTAACTGCTTTTCTTTTGCAGAGTTCAATGATCCTGGGCCATGGTTTAGTGTAAAATTTGTAAGTTAAGGTTAAGATGTACTGTAAATATGAGTGCGCCCCCGGCATGTCTGTCTCGCGCCGGCAATTTTATTTAAGTCGTCCGTGTGAGTGAGTTTGTTTAGGTAGTTACGCAGCCCTCAGGTTATTTATTTTGGGGACACGAATACCATGAATGTCGCACTCAGGGATCCGTAGGTAAAATGTACTAGGGGAAAACTACACATGATGGCACACGAAAATTTGACGACTCGGGACGAGTCTGTAAAAAGGGGAGGGGGTAGTGTTGTGGTTACCAAATTCGCAAACCACCATTCAGGTCCCTTAGGTGAGGTATCTCGGTAAGTACATGTGTAGTTAGGCCCAAACCCGTTGTCTAGTGGGAATACATGTCATTTATGCGTGCTGCGACTCTTCAGGATAGCCGTTTTTCTTTTACTATCTTTATTTTGGACCAACCGCCATGATTACCACCACAATCACAACATCAACCACCAACCACAACGCCGCTTCACCACAACCGCCACGACCTTCCCGTCACACCTCGCAACCGTAGCATCGCCACCGTTCTTGCCCCGCTGTGGGTACCGGTGTGGACTCGTGCAGGGCGCGCGTCGAACAGCGTGTACAAAATCACGGATTTTGTGCTTCAAAAACGGATCAAAAACGACACACGCCCACTTTTTGCCGTCCAATCGGTGAGCGAGGGGCGAATTGGCCCCGCCCCCAGGGCGATCGATATATGCAAATTTATGGATCAAAAAGCCTTCACGCCCACTTTTTCTCGGGCCAATGGGGAGCGAGGTGAAAGGTCGAAGGGAGGGGGTCAAAGATGAGAGGGCGAAGCTACGGGGCGGATAAAAGGGACCGTGTTCGTCAGTCCAGGAGAGTAGGAGAGTCGGAGAGTCGGAGAGTAGGAGAGTAGGAGAGTCGGAAACAGAGAGTCAAGACTTCGCGGGCGGTGGAGTTGGCAAGAAGGAGCTGGTCGTCGTGTGCGTTGGAGTCGGAACGGAGGGGACGGAGCTGTGGAAAGGCGGCGACACCAGACGAGGGGGTGCTCGCATCGGGAGCTGCACCCCAGGGAGGCCGACAGCGCGACCTGGCCGAGGTGGAGACGCTCGTCGCGGGATAATAAAAATCCTCTATACCCCGAGCATCAGCAACCCCCTCCTGTTTCCCCCCGCGCTGAGATAGTGCGACCAAGGGGGCCCCTTTCCCACCCCCTATCAGACACTGTCCGCGGGGCCCGCGGAGTTGAGGCGCCATCGCCGCTCCTCGTCTCATCACCAGACGGGTAGCGCGACCCGGTCTCGGCCTCAGGCCCGCCTCATCCTTGAGGGTATTTCTTTTCCTTAGTTTTGGGTATGTGTTGTCGGCGCCGTCTGTGAAGTAGAATTGTATAAGTGTTGCCGTGTGCTCGGTCGTCGGTATTAGCTCTGCATTGTGTTTTCGCTTTTACATTTGCTTTTTGTGTAAATTGCATTGTGTCTTTTCTGTGTGCATTTGGTGGAATTGTATATGTGTGCTTCCCGTGTGCCGCGAATAAATGTGCTTTGTGTTGAACTGTTTCCCGCTTCGCTTCGTCATTTCTCCCATTGAATCCTCATCTTGCTTCACGTAAAGGGTTGGAAGTGGGCTGAATACGCCCGATAATTAATCGAACCGTCGAGGTCGACGATAACACCGCTCGGTTATTCTGATAGTACGGAACGGGTCGCTTAAGTGGCCCGTGTCCGAAGTCGACCTGCGATCGCCCGGTCTACCCTCCGCGTGGGTACTTAGGTAGGTCGAATTCGGCGAGCAACCCTGTCCCACGCGGGGGCTGATTGGCTCGATCGCGGTGAGACCGAAAGGTCCACCCGTGACTGGTTCCCGGCGTTAGTCCGAGAGGGTCACGACTGGATTGTCCGTCCGGTGGGCGACGTGCCGCGATTCGAGTTACGTGGCCGTCAGCACGCCGGCGGGCGCGAATACCGCAACAATATTATTAAAGAACAGTTTATCCAAGAAGGCCTTATTATTCACCACGTTGAACATCTGGAATAAGGGTTTTAGTTCACACAGGTGAACTCTTAAACAGCAAGTAGTTCACAGTGGGCACTCGTCCTTAAACACCAAGTTGTTCGCAGGGTGCAACAGGGCATAAATGGGCGGCGTACAAGTGGGGGGGGCACCAGATGCGCCAGGGGGGGCACCAGATGCGCCAGGGGGGCATTGCACCCAAATTCCCCCTCCCTTAGCGACAGGCCTGGATGGGTCTGAAAATGCCATAAAATTTAAAAAGAAAAAGATCTCTCCAACATCATTAATGAAGTGACTGGTGGTATTTGCAAGTGCTGAGTTTTGCAATTTCGAGAGACATACGGCGTGGCCCCACGGTGTCCATACGTATTTTTTTATGATAGGGCAATGCTGAGTGAATGACGTGGTGAGGTGAAGTGAATGACGAAGTATTACGTCAGCAGATCGATCATGTGTGGTGACTCCGAATTGTTTTAATTCACAGGCAAAATAAATAATAAAAGTGTGTGTGTGTGTGTGTGTGTGTGTACGTGTGTACGTGTGTACGTGTGTACGTGTGTACGTGTGTACGTACACATGTGTATCATCACTTTAATATGTGTGTATAATCTCCAATATAATCACAACATATATTTTTACACACAGACACACACACACACACACACACACACACACACACACACACACACACACACACACACACACACACACACACACACGTTACACCTCCTCATTTCGAGATAAAATTGGATTTACAAGTTAATAATAAAAGGTTTCTGGTAGTTTTATAGTTAAAAGGAAGAATGAGGTTTAATCCTCATTGTGGGAAGTTTCGTGATGATGATTAATAAACAACGCGGTGAGCTTCATACTTCACGCGTGCACGTGAGAGAATAGGAAACAACAACAACACAATACCCCTGGCTATTTGGAATCCGTGTCGTTGGCTATGACCATTTTGCTTCCGTTTTTGGTTTTTGTTTCCGGTTTTTGTCATGGGGAATGACGCATGCCGGGACATAAAGGCATCGTCGGAGACATGAAAGACCCAAATAATATCAGACATGGTGTATATTTCCTCCACTGATTTTAATAAAGATATCTCCCGCATCATCAGAAAATAATTTTTAATCGTGATTTACGTTGTTTGATCGCTGATCCTGAATCCAGGCCGAAGTAACCGGAAATTGCGTATACAGTTGTCAACAAGTTTCAGGTAAAGTCAGAAGCGAATGTAAGAAGAATTCTACGTTCGCTTCTCGACTTTTCCGATTCCATATTAAACAACGTGGTGAATAAAACAAAACGAGTGAAAAACACCTCATTAAATCAACAACCAAACACCTCAACAAACATTGAATAAAAACTCCTTTAACTTCCCTTCATTTCTGTCATGAAGGAACAGAGAATTATTTTATATTTAAATTACCGTTTTCCTCTCTCTTTGTCCTCTTCACATCATTTCCTCCCCGACCACGAGGACCCGGGTTGGAGTGAACAAGGGTCACAGGAACATAAACCCGGAAGTTCTTCCTCCGACTTCCGGTTAACTCACATCATTCTTCTTCCTCTTTCACAAAATCACTTTTATTTTCCTTTCAATCACTGATCTCCATTATAGTCGTTGACGAATCATATTATTCTTCTTCTTTGGATTTTTAATGTCGATCTTCTTCTTCTTTTTCTGTTTCACGGCGCGGTCGGAGACGCGAGACCCCATTAACGCCAGAAACGCAAACTCATCGATTCCATTCACTTTCTCGGGGTCGGACATCCGGGAACTTCGCCGACCCATAATGCAATGTTCCCATAGCAACGCTGGCGAAGGGGAAAACAAAGTCCCTCATTCGCTCGGATCGCCCCGTGTATGTGGCGCTAGCGCACGGCACTCGACTCGTAGCTGTTACAAGTTGGTTTCTTTCGGAGCTTTTATTACACATCATCATTATTATTATTATTATTGTTATTATTATTATTATTATTTACAACAATGCAGAGAAGTTGCTGTGTTTTCAGTTGTACTAATAACAAGGCAAAAAATTCAGAACTCTCCATTTTATCTCATCCCAAGTCAGGCGACTGAACCGGAGAGGAGACTTTTGTGTGTCGGAACCATCGATCGAGGTTCGCAAGGTGCCGTGGGGAAGCTTTGGGAGCCGCAGTCCGATTACACCTTCGTTTGTTCAGCGCACTTTGTGTCAGGTTAGTGGTGTATTTGTGTTATAAAATGGGAATAACCAGAAATAATGGACAATCAGTGAGTTTATAAATAATATGGAATAGGCAAAGCCTGGAAGCGAACGTAGAATTCTTCTTACATTCTCTTCTTCAATACATCAAATTAAACAGACTTTTTGCTCTGATTTTTCGGACATTTGTGCATACAACTTGTTCACAACTGTATACGTGCCAACTATACCGTGGTACGTGAAAGCGCCGCACAGCTGATGATTTTGACAGATCTGAGGTCAGTCAGGTGCATCGCAGACGATGCTGCAATTTCCAGTTACTTCGGCTTGGGTTCGGGATCAGCGATCAAATAATGTAAATCACGATTAAAAATTATTTTTTTACCTCAACGTGACCTTCACAACAACAGCTACACGGCCTAGAACAGGATCTCATCTAAAAAAAAAATATTACCTCAACATTACCTTCACAACAACAACTACACCACCTAGAACAGGATCTCATCTGAAAAAATAAATATTAGCAGGAGAACGGTGAGGACAGTTGTCGAAGAGGACAGTTGTGAGAGGAACGTGGCTGAGACGGACGATCTCGTTTTTGCTCACCTCTCGGGATGACAAAATGGCTACGCCATTCTCGTGTCATGCTGCGAATTTGCCTGCACAATGGAGAAAGACAGTCTTTGACTGTTCGGATGAATCTTGAAGTTGCACGATGATGAGAAAGAGAGGAAGAGGAGTGCTCTCATCGAACTGGGCGTTATCCCATTGTTATCCGTTATCCCGGAAGCATTTCGCAAGTTTATTCGCTTTCATGTTCATTTGTTCAGCAACCATTGGTCCGAACGTCACAAAATCTTCGCGATACTCAACTCATGTAGAATTTAGTAATAATTATGATGTCAATGGAAACTTGATACGGTCAGCATTTTGGAAAAAAACAAAAAAATTTGGACCTCGATATCTCCAAAACTGCTCGATGGAAAAAAAATTGAAACAGCTCATTATCAAGTACACCTCATGAGGAATAAGGGCTGTTAACCATGACATCATCAGTCCCTTCATTATGATGTCACAATTCGACAAATACAACGCTTTATCCAATCATAATGAAAATGATTTAGCATTACCTAAGCAACGACATTGTTATGGATCTGGGGTTCGACTTTCGCCACGAGGTGAAGCACTCTTGTTCCTCCCAAACACCAGGTCCAGAGGCCACCGAACACAGATAACTCCGCAATCCAGCGGGTGCTGAGCAACCATGAGTGCCGATTGGGACTGCCAATCCGGCAGTGTTACACAATTTAGTGTGGTACCTTTCGTGTGGATGGCCGCACCAAGGGAGGGGGTTGGGGGCGTCTCGTGTTCTCGATACGTACTCTGGTTAACTCGCCGAATCAGGTGGAACCGAGTGGAGCTGCGAGTGCGCACCAGCGAACAAGAGCAAATTTTGTGGGGTAAAGTTACCCAGCTAATTATGTTAGGACCATACTGGACCAATGGAGGAAAAGACAGGACAAAATGGGGACAATCACAATAAAATCAATTTATTTATAAAGCAAGGGTGAGGAAAGGCATGTGGAATAATAAAAGGTTATCATACAAAGGCATTATGTACAGCAGGGGAAAGCAAGGATTGATGAGATGCAGCAAAATAAATGCAATTATATACAAAAGAGAAGACATGGGGCAGAGCTAAACCAATAAAAACTTCGACAATCTTAATTCTGCTCACCAAACACCCACTCAAGGAAATTAGAAAGAAAGAGAGATGAGGAAAAGCTTGAGGTGTTGACGACCTCTTTTTGTTGCAGGCGTGGCCGACGGCCCCATGCATCCCAGTCAAAGAGAAGGGGGAAGAGGGAGGAAAACTAAGTGTCAACTCTGTGGTCAGAGGACGTGTGATGATTGGCAGATGAGGTGTAATGCAAAGAGAAAAGAACATGTGAGAGGATAGACCACCAAGAGCGGAAAGAAATCTGTTCGTGTAAATGTTTATGCCATCTACTTGGACTGCGTCTGGCGTCGGGCTCTTCCACTCGGTCATGGACTCTCTTGCGATTCGTTCTACCACTCCTCAACTCCAAGACCAAAGAGCGATTCAGATCACAAGAAAAGAGAAGAGAAGGGCAGGCGGGGCAGAGAAGAGAGTGGGCCAGAGAAGAGATTGTTCTTTTATACTTTGGTTTTTGACCCAACATACCCTGAAGACAAAGTGGGTTGTATCAAAGCGGGGTTGCATCAAAGCAGGGCAACTTGGAACCCTGTCATATCTGCTCGAAGCTATAAAGTGGCTCGTCCAGTAATTATCCCCCGCCAACCAACGATGTTGGCGGGGGATATAGAAATGAGTTCCGTCCGTCAGTCACATTTCGTTTCCGCAGCTTAACTACAAATCACTTCAAGATATATTTACGAAATTTGGTACACATATCAAGCAAGTGGTGAACTGGTGCCTTTTGATATTTCGAGATATCCCCAAAAAAAATTTCTGTCACTTTCCATGGAAACAAGTTGGGTCTTAAGAAATAATTGTGGAAGTTAACCTTTGTTTCCAGAGCATAGTTGCAAAACTATTCACGATTTCTTTATGAAATTTGGCACACACATCAAGAATAAATTGAACTGGTGCCTTTTGCTACTTGTCCTCATTTACTTATGGCGGGGGATATCGAAGACTTTGTCTTCAACGGATGCTTGTATTCTTTTTATCCCCCCGCCAACCAACGAAGTTGGCGGGGGATAGAGAAATGGGTTCCGTCCGTAAGTCCTTCCATCCGTCACATTTCGTTTCTGGAGATGAACTACAAATCCAAAGATATACATACGAAATTTGGTACACATATCAAGGAAGTGGTGAACTGGTGCCTTTTGATATTGAGAGATTTCCCCCAAAAATTTTTCGTCACTTTCCATGGAAACAAGTTGGGTATTTAGAAATAATTGAGGTTAACCTTTGTTTCCAGAGCATAGTTGCAAAACTATTAACTATTTCTTAATGACATTTGGTACACACATCAAGAACAAATTGAACTGGTGCCTTTTGCGACTTGTCCTCATTTACGATGGCGGGGGATATCGAAGACTTTGTCTTCAACGGATGCGAGTTATTATTATGAAAGCCAATATGACTTGGGTCTGAATCATCGTTGTTGCTGTAGTGGTGTTAACCCGTGTCTGCATGAGGCTTAACACAATATCACCTTGACAATGGTATATTGTCAGCAAGGCAATAATTTCATTGTTTTAAGAACTGTGTTGCACTTATTTTTTTATATTTCAAAGCAGACACCTGTGGATGTTGGTGTAGAAATGATTTCATCAACCAGGGTAAACCAATCGGAAAGCCATGAAGACTCGGCAATTTCTGGGGTAGCCACAAAGGTTGGTAAGCATTTTACTTTGTTTATACCGTATTTATTTCCTGTGGCTGGAGAACATAAAAGAGCAATGAACAATTAAATGAAAAACTTACTCTCTTCCTGTGCCTTTGGCAAAATATGTACGGGAAGTGGATCGCGAAAGTGCATTTACAAGTTGAATCTCCACCGATTTTTTTTTTTTTTTGTATACATTGTCGAGGCTCATATGAGAGCGAACACACAACGCACAGCAAAGGGGGCAGGAGACCAGAGGGGCGAGAGAGGGCAGAACAAAACATTGGGGAACAGAGACATGAGGAGATCTGAGGAAGGGAGAGGAATGGAGCGAGGAACATGGGGTAAAGAAGAAGGACACCTCAGGGACTTTCAGGATCTGACATGATAGGAATCTTTCGGGAAGGAAAGCAGGGAATTTGAAGGAGGTGGCGTTGGGGTGGATTAATGGGATAGAAATTATCATGGTTTTGGATAGGTGAAGATAAGAGGAGTTGGTGAACAGCTGTTTTGCAGACCTCGAGGGAAGAGTGAGATTGAAGAGAGTCTTCTTCTTCTTCTTTCGGCTGTTCCCGTTCGGGGTCGCCACAGCGGATCATCCGTATGATCCGCACAGTCATTTGGCACATGTTTTTACGCCGGATGCCCTTCCTGACGCAACCCTCGTCGCCTCTTACGACACAGGGATATGGTACACCTATTTTTACCGGGGTATACACCGGCCCAGTATACTGGTACTCATTTCGCCGACCTCGGAAGGATGAAAGGCTGAGTCAACCCCCTGGTGTATTAATTCAGTGTCCCGACGGGGCTTGAACTCAGGACCTTTTGGATCCCAAGCTGCTGCCCTAACCACTGTGCCAACACCAGGCTTGGGATTGAAGAGAGTGTGGGAGTTTATTTGAAAGGCGAGAAAAAAGAGGAATGAAAGAGTGAAGGTGATTGTTCATTGGAGAGAGGGAGGACTTCAAAATTAGTCTTGTTGTGAGTAAGTCCTCTTTGCTGATCATGTTACGCATTTTTTGTGTTGTACCTGGGGATCTTCTTTTATTCCGAGGTGTTTGTGGGATGCTTCGTTTTCGAGTTGCTGTGTTATCTGGTCTTTTTTATGGATGTATTGCATGCTCTCCTGCGTGGAACCTCATGTGGTGATTCAAATCGCTTTTTTGAGAGAAACCTTTATCACATGTGGAACATTTGGAAGCACGCTCTCTTGTGTGGCTGTTCAGGTGCTTCTTCAAACTGCCTTTGTATGAGTAACCTTTATCACATGTGGAACATTTGTAAGGACGCTCTCCTGCATGGATCCTCATAGGCACATTCAAATGTTCTTTCAGAGAGAAACCGTTATCACATGTGGATCATTTGTGAGGTCGATCTCCTGTATGGATCTTCATGTGCTTCTTCAAATTGCCTTTGTCTGAGAAATCTTTATCACATGTGGAGCATTTGTGAGGACGCTCTCCTGTGTGGATCCTCATATGCATATTTAACTTGCCTTTTTGAGAGAAACCTTTATCACATGTGGAGCATTTGTGAGGACGCTCTCCTGTGTGGATCCTCATATGCTTATTTAAATGGCCTTTTTGAAAGAAATATTTTTCACATGTGGAACATTTGTAAGGTCGCTCTCCTGTATGGATCCTCATATGTGTATTTAAATGGCATTTTTGAGAGAAACCTTTATCACATCTGGAACATTTGTGAGGACGCTCTCCTGTGTGGCTCCTCATGTGCACATTCAAAGTGCATTTTTGAAAGAAACCTTTATCACATCTGGAACATTTGTGAGGACGCTCTCCTGTGTGGCTCCTCATGTGCACATTCAAAGCGCATTTTTGAAAGAAACCTTTGTCACATGTGGAACATTTGTAAGGATGCTCTCCTGTGTGGATCACCATGTGCTGATTCAAAGTGTATTTATGAGAGAAACATTTATCACATGTGGAACATTTGTAAGGACGCTCTCCTGTGTGGATCCTCATATGCTCATTCAATCTACATTTACGAGAGAAACCTTTATCACAGACAGAGCATTTCTGTGGAAGTTCTCCACCATGGGTCCTCATGTGTATTTTGACATTTCTTGGTGAAGTAAAATCCTCACTGCATCCATTGCACTTATTATGCATTTGCCTTTCAATAACCTTTTTGGGTTTGTTTAATTTAATAGTGATCTTTTTGCTGTTTTCATCAGACGTGCACTTGTATTTTGAAGGTTGTGAGTCTTGTACTTTGGAGTGTTTCTTCAAAATGGATATCTTCTTCCCTGTGACACTGCTTCTGGACCTCATCTGCCCAATTGGACTTCTTGGTTGTTCTACAAAAACAAAGAACAAGTTATTTTACGTTTTTTTTTGTCAAGCTCGAAATGCAAAATATTTCATAATTTCGAAAATTTTATAAACCCTGAATTAAAAAAAGATTGAATGTTCATTTTGTAGGTTTCTGCTCACCTGTTGTATAACAAACAGGACTGCCATTTGTCAAATGAACATCTGAATCTTCCTTTGCAGAATAATATTTTAAAGTTTCCAAGATCGATGAACCGTTGTGTCGTCTGGATTCCATACTTACAGCAGAGACATCACCTGAATACAATGAAGGACATGAAGTTTAAAACACTGCAAAATATAAATCCGCTCAATTGGTAGTATGCAATAGACGTCACTTCTGCTGTAGGACCGTGGCTCCATAATGCTGCCACAATTACAGTGGCGGAAACGAGGTGTTTACAATGACAAATATATGTATGTGTCATGTGTATGCATATATGTATATATTGTAAGAAAAACCATGTTCTCACCAAAATTAGTGTCCCACCCACGAAGTCACGTGACCTTTTTCAGGCTCCCAGGGATTGGTTGGCCAGTCGGCACGTGGTGGGTGGGCCGCGTCAGAGGTGGGGCGCCATTGTTGGCGAAAGACGTGGCTCGAAGATCGCGAGTGGAAAAATATATCGAGCGCTCCAAATCGCGTGTTTGAATGCGATTTCAAGTGATTCTCAAGACTCTCGACAGCACCGTCTTAAGAAATGAGTTAAATCTGGAAGAGTGTTATCGTTATTCCCGGATATCGTTGAGCGGAGTTGTACGACCTGTTTTTGGAACTCTATTGTTGCCAAGAGTTCTGGCAGGTTTTTTGTGCTGTGTACTCAATTCTGTTACCAGCCATTTTTTGAGATCGAGCCAATAAAATGTTGTGCCTACCCCGAGAGGCCGATACAAAACACAGTGGTGTGTTTTGTTGTTCTCTTTGTCCACACGTGGACTGCTTGAAGCTCGGACATTAACGTCAGTATTCCGTGCTGGAAGATATCAACAGCCGGGATCGCGACAATATACGTACATAGATATAGATATAGATATATACATATACATTTATATGTGTGTGTGCAGGAGCTGGAGTGTGGAGCAACCATTTCAGAGGTTCGGTGTTTTCCCTTCTCGACTCAGTGTGACCATAAATTAATGTCTTTAAGCTGTAAAATAATTGTGCGAACTCTCTTGTGTTGACTTCCGGTTCGGGGGTGGTTTTATATCTATATATTTTTTTAGATCCTCGTGGAGGATCTCTAAGTCTTACTCATGTTGTTTCTTGTGGACTTTTTTGTTTCACAGCCTACAGTTTTCATCGAACTTCCTGAAACTTGGCGTACAGATGTAAAAATATCCTGCACAGACAGTAACGATCTCCGATTTTGGAAATGCTTCCGAGAAAAAAAGTTAACATCATAATATCGCCGCTAATGGAAATCCCCCATACCATTATCTCCGAAACTAGTTTGTTTCACAGCCTACAGTTTTCATCGAAACTTCCTGAAACTTGGCACATATATGTAAAAATACCCTGCGCAGACAGTAACCATCTCTGATTTTGAAAATTCTTCCAAGGAAAAAAAGTTATGACGTCAAAATATCTCCGCGAATGGAAATCGCCTAAAAAATTATCTCCGAAACTTGGCAAGCTTTTTGAATTCTGTTTGCAGGAGTCGAACAGGGCATTAGCAGAGATTAATTACCGCATATATGTTACATCACGATGACTGACGTCATATCAATTTTTATGACGTCATTCCTATTTTTTGACAATTTTTTGTTTCACAACCCAGACTTTTCATCGCATCTTCGTGAAACTTGCCATGTATATGCAGAAAGCCCACGCGCAGGCAGTAACCATCTCCGATTTCAGAAATTCTTCTGAGAAAAAAAAGTTTTTATCATTATATCGCCGCTAATGGAAATCGCCAATACCATTATCTCCGAAACTCGGCAAGCTGTTTGAATTCTGTTTGCGGGAATCAAGCCGGGCATAAGCCCAGATAATTTATCGCAAACCTGATACATCACAATGTCAAATTCGTTTTTATGACGTCATCATTAAGAGGACGAGGATCATAGCTCATTCGAGCTTGTTCTGTTACATCTTCGTCCATATGTTGTTGTCATATCCGATCATAAACGCAACCCTTGTCAAATGATGTAAGGACGCCAAAGAGGAATTTTGTGGACACGCTGTGTGTGTGTATATGTGTGTCTTTTCAGTGACGATTCGACTCACCAGACACTTCAAACTCTTCATCGACGAAAAATGCTTGTTCTTTTAAAAGCATTTAAAAATGCTTCACTTTCCTTATTTTTTCATGAAGAGTACCCCACCTTCACCATAATCTATTCCTCTTCTTCAAAAGAATATCTTCATTGTCCAATTTGCGAATTTGGAATCAGCATCCCTCCACTTCCTGTCCCCTTTTTCTGCCCTCGTTTCACCCCAACAACTCAATGCTTCCCCTGGACCTGACCAACTCTAACCTTGCACAGTACTTTATTTCTTCATTCCCCTCACCTCATCCTCTGGAAGTTCCACAGCCCCAACTCACACCCTCTCATCTCCCTACTCAGGTCCCTACTCTCATCTCCCTACCCCACGACCCCTAAGTCCAGCAAGTCCTCATCTCATCCCCTCCCACCTTCCACCCATCCTGCCCCTTCCCACCTGCACCTTTTCAGCCTACACTCCTCCTCCAACGTCCCTCACCCTCCAAGCTTCCCACCCTCTTAAGACCTTATCCCTATCCCTCACTGTGTGTACCTCAAACATCTGAGGCCTCTGCTACATCCCGACAGATCTCTCAATCCAAGCTGCAGCTTACAGCCCAGACATTATCAGTGCAAAAATCATTTCTCCCATAGGATGTCCCTCACACCATCCATGCCGATACGAGTGGTAAACAAACTACTTCCTTCATGTGGATAACTTAAATGTGCTGTCAAACATGGAACACTTTGGAATGTCATGTCATTTCAAATAAAAAATATTGACTTGGTATATCAAGAATCTAAACGTCTTCAGCAACACAAAATTGTTCCAAAAGAGATTCCATAAGTTACAAGAAAAAACACATTAATGGTTGAATATAAAGGTATTTCTTGACATGCTCATGTGTATAAAGTAGTGACATACC
>NC_140964.1:138985247-139030247 GCF_056783735.1 Eptatretus burgeri
TCTTACCTGCCCTTCCCTGGTGATATCCCTTCACTTGCCCCACTTTTCTTATCCCCACTCTCCCCCACCCCAACCCCCTTGTTAAATTGAGTCGTTGGCTTGATGGATTTATTTAATCTGAATGGTGGTGTCGGTCGAGCACAGACATGACAGACCAAATTTGAATTGCCACCTCCTGTGCCAAATTTCCTTGTTAATACCTGTTGCACACGACATGACCAAAAGTATGTGGACAGCCTTTCTGATTGGCGGATTTGACTAGTTCATCCACACCCATTGCTGACAGGTGTATGAAATCAAGCACACAGCCATGCAATCTCCATCGACAAACATTGGCAAGAGAATGGGCCGTACTGAAGAGCTCAGTGATTTCAATGTGGCACCGTTATTGGATGCCACCTTTCCAAAAAGTCAGTTTGTCAAATTTCTGCCCTGCTGGAGCTCTCCAGTCAACTGAAAGTGCTGTTATTGGGGAGTGGAAACATCGAGAAGCAACAACAGCTCAGCTGTGAAGTGGTCAGCCACACAAGCTCACAGAACGGGACCACCGAATCCTGAAGTGCGAATCCAAAAAATTGCCTGTCGTCGGTTGCAACACTCACGACCGAGTTCCAAACTGACTTTGGAAGTAACGCCAGGACAAGTATGCTCGTCGAGAGCTTCATGAAATGGGTTTCCATGGACGAGCAGCCGCATACAAGCCTAAAATCACCATGCACAATGACAAGCCGCCATTAGAGTCTGGACCACTGGAAATGGGTTCTCTGGAGTGATGAACCACGCTTCACCATCTGGCAGTCCGACGGACAAATCAGAGTTTGGCGGATGCCAAGAGAACGCGACTTGCACAAATGAATAGTGCCAACTGTAACGTTTGGTGGAGGAGGAATAATGGTCTGGGGCTGTTTTCCATGGTTCAAGCTGGACCCTTTATTTCCAATGAAGTGAAATCTTAATGCCACAGCAGACAATGACATTCCAGATGATATCTGTGTTTCCAACTTTGTGGCAAACAGTTTGGGGAAGGCCCTTTCCTGTTTCAGCATGACAATGTCCCCGTGCGCAAAGCGAGGTCCATGCAGAAATGGTTTGTCGAGGTCGGTGTGAAAGAACTTTACTGGTCTACACAGAGCCCTGACCTCAACCCCAAACACCTTTGGGATGAATTGGAATGCCTCCTGTAAGCCAGGCCGAATCACCCAACATCAGTGTCCGACTTCACCAATGCTCTTGCAGCTGAATGGAAGCAAATCCCCGCAGCAATGGTCCAACATCGAGTGGAAAGCTTTCCCAGAAGAGTGGAGGCTGTTATAGCAGCAATGGGGGGGACCAACACCATATAACTACCCGTGATTTTGGAACGAGATGTTGGACGAGCAGGTGTCCGCATACAGTATTTTTGGCCATGTCGTGTATCTTCGTGGCAGGCAAACCCAAATGTGTCACCCCAGGCAGTCAACTGGGTCACCTGCCCCTAAATCCGGCCCTGGCCCCACCATCTCTTTTTTAATAATAGGCCAATGCTGTTTTTCTGGCGAATTCTGAAACACAGAAACACTCCTTGGAGAAAAATTTTAAAAATAAAAGTTGCTTCAAAATAATCCAAACCTGCAGGAACATTACATTTTTTTTTTCAATCAGATAAAAAAATTTGAACCTGGGAAGTGTAGAAAGTTGGGTGGTGTCGAAAGAGTGGTGTCAAAACCAACTGGGTGGTGCAGAAAGCAACAGACCGCTGCATCCATATCTTTGCTGTTAAATATGATTTTAGAATTTTACACGATAGATCTATGTGTGTCATCATATGCTGGTTCATCCATCAGTTTGTGTGTAACATTCCTTTCATCCGTGAAAGATATCATTTGACTGCAATGTTGGTTAGGTCAAAGAGATCTACTGGGTATTAAAAGGTATGAAGGTCTTCAGAGTCAAAAGGAGTCTCAGGGTCTTCGGGGTTCGAAAGGGATGAAGTGGATTGAAAGGGTCTTGGAGGTCTGTGTTCCAAAAGGTGTAAAGGGCCGCAAAGGGTCTTAGGAGAAAAGATTGGGGTGAATTATATGCTGAATGGAACAAAAGCACACTTGGTAAACCAAGCACAGCATGCCAAGTCTGAACATCATAACATATCCCTCACTGGAGGTGAGCTTTCAGGAACATTCTCCAAGCAGGATGAAGATTGTTCAATTAGTGCCACAGAGGGGATGGCTGAAAGGGATGGAAGATAAAATAATTTGGTTGTCTTTAACCTTCCTGAATCTTCTCCAAATATTTCCAAAGGTTGGCAGAAAGCAGACTTCAAGTCTGTGCAGAATTGATAGAGATCGGAACACAGGTGGGAGGAATACATGTGAATCATGTCATTTGGCTGGGGGCTGGGGGTATTGGACATGACCAAAACGTGGTCCTCGAGTAGCACTTGTTGAGCAAAAGGATATATCAACGAAAAACAGAGTCCTCCAATGCCTGGTGTTGGCTTCACGGTTAAGGTGGCTGGCTGAAGATCTTCGGGTCTTGAGTATGAGCTCCTGTCACCCATTGAATTAACAATGACGATGGCATCTGAGGAGATGGCAACAATGAGGATGGCATGACAATCCATCTGAGGATGGCAAAATGAGTAGCAATGCACTGGTGATAGAGGGCACTAAATTAGCAGCACAGTCATGCCCCCAGAAAATGATGCAACCAGCAACCACAGACTGCACACGACAGCACGCTGCTTGTTCCGACAAGCAGTTCTCGGAAGAGTCTGGGTCGTTCCATTTCCTAATGATGGAGCCCACTGTGCTCTTGGGAACTTTCAACACTCCAGAAATTGTTTTTGACCCTTCCCTAGATCTGTGCCTCCTCACAATTCTATCTCGGAGCTCGACAGACAGTTCCTTGGACTTCTTTTTGCAGTTTCTGCTCTGGCATGAACTGTCAACTGTGGGACCTGATATAGAAAAGTGTTTCTTTCAAAATCATGTCCAATCAATTGAGTTTGTCACGGGAGGACTCCATTCAAGTTTTCGATAAATCTCAAGGATGACCAAAGCAAAATGGATGAACCTCAGCTCAATTTGGAGTGCCAGATCAAAGTGGTTGAATACTTTTTGACTCAAGACATTTCAAGCTTTTCATTTTTTATAAAATTGTAAAGATTTCTAAAAACATGTTTTCACTTCGTCATGACAGGGAATTTTGTGTAGATTGGTGACAAAAAAAAATTACATTTAATCAATTTTGCATTGAGGCTGCAACACAACAAAATGTGAAGGGGTGTGAACACTTTCTGAAGGCACTGTCTGGTCTCGAGCTGTTTTTATTAAATCTCCCTGAGATTGATGTCATCACTTCCTCTGTACATGCAGAGTGTTATCAACACCTGGCAAGCTTTGTCACTGCGTCTTGAGACCAACCAGAGAGTTGGTGTCAAAGCCACCCAATGCTCGCCTGTTTATACATTTATCGTTTTTAAGACTCGTCGAATAATATTTTGTTTAAAGCATTGCAATGAAGTCTGATCGAAATAATTTTAAAGCAATAAAAGTATTGGTATATTGTAATCAGTAAAAAATAGTGGTAGATAAAAACATTAGAAAGGAAATAACTTGCACCAAAAACTTTAACATTTTCACGCTGACGCTCTCGCCGGGGATATCGCAATCGCTCTCTGTTCTTTGAACAGGCGAGCTATAAATGTGTTTTGCAAAAAAATTAACCCTTGATTATTCTTTTTGACGTATTCATGAATTGTTTATTTTTTGTTTCCTAAAATAGTTTCTTTTTTGCTCACATCTGCTTTGTAGAATGTTTTTTTTTTTAAATATATTTTTGCAATGAAAGGACATAAAAGCAAAGTGTCAAGTCTGTCTCTGTCTCTGTCAGCAAAGCCAAGGGTGGTATTTGCATGTCGAAAATAATCAGTGAGTGTGTCAGTGAGTACGTCTCCTCCATAACTCCAAAACCATGAAACCAAGTGGTACAAAATTTTGCATGCACACCAAGGGAACCCCAAGGGAGTGTGTGAATGAAAACTGGGTGTTGGGGTAAATTTAAACACTCCTTTTAAAGATAATTTAGGGGGTGCTCATTCCAAAACAAACAAAATGAACCTTACAGAAATGGTGGCACACCATCTTCGTCAGCCTTCTGTCACATCGCTGGTTGAAACCGGCATTTTCTTCGTCCTGCTCATAAACACCTCAAATTGAAACTACGATCACCTCTCATGGACTCATTAAAGTGCTGTCTGTATTCAAAATCTGGCTTCGCATTTGAGGATCCAATCTTGTGGACTAAATAACTTTCAAAATATGGAGTTAAATCTGAAAAGTAAAAGAAATCAGCGATTCTTTCAACTAAGTGTATTTATTTATTTAATAAAGGCAGTCATCCCTCCTTTTGCAGTGTCATCTTAATTCATACCTCGAGAGGATACAGTGTCACTCCACCGGGAACTGCGATACTTATCGGAAACCCAAAGATTTGAACAATGTTTTTAATTTACCTTTCTATGAAGAACCCAGATTGCATCAATTTTGAAGAGTTAAAGAAGTGTGGATGGAAGTTCTGGATCTGGTGAACATTTTCAGCCATTTGAACCAGAAGCATTCCCGACTCTGCAAGGCAGCTCTGAGATTTTAAAAAGAGAGCGAGAAATCCTTGTCGTATTCTGGATTGGCTTTGGATGCAAGGATCTGATGTCGTGGACTAAATAACTGTCAAAATCTGAAATGAAATCTAAAAATTTTAAGAAACCAGCAATTCCTGTAACTCAGTAAAATTATTTCTTTATTTATTGATTTGAGGATATCGCCCCTCTTTCTGCTCTGTCGTCTTAATTCACACCTCCATAGGACAGGGTGTCACTCTCGTGGGACCTGCAATACTTGGAGGAAACCCAAAGATTTGAAGGATTTGTTTCTTAAATTCCCTCTTGAAACGGGGAGGGGGGGGATTGGCATGTTGGATCTGTCGGGAATTTGAACCAGAAGTATTCCCGACTCTGCAAGGCGGTTCTGAGATTATTAAAAGAGAGCAGGAAATTCATAAAGTATTATGGAATAGCTGAAGGTTCCTTTCTTCACCGCTGTTACGTCTGATCATGTGGTGTATATATGGAGTCACGTAGTTCCAGGCCCGTCACCAGGGCTCAGTTTTAAGGGGGACATATGAAGTGGATGGGGGGGGGGCACACTTATAATATTTAATGTTTTTGATAACCCGGTATGCTATTGTATTCATGCAGCATTGACGCATCTATACTGAGGTTGCCATCGCATACTAACCAAATTGATCTCAGCTGGATTTAATATGTTCCGATGTTTTGGGCCTAAAATTATTCGAATGCAGGAGAGCCACAACAAACTGGCACATTCACAATGCAGATATTCAATGATGAGACAATTGGCAGCAATTAACGTGCACTTATACAAGGTGTTGTCAAGAATTGGCACTAGAAAATGAATATACCAGAGATACAATGACTAAACGGGGGAAGTTGGCACCGGAATCAGTGCACTTTCAAATAAGATACAGTTGGCTATGACCTGCGATCATCACGAGAAACTATCAACAGCAAATACGACCAGCCTGAAGATACCACAAAGTCCGAATTTAAAGCAATTACACAGAGGTAAGGTTATACACAAAGCACTAGATATGGGACATGCAAAGCACCAAACACAACATTCAATTTAAACATCAGAAGTACTGTTGCGAATCTGGAAGCCATGAACACTCAACATTCAGGTTCCTCTCGCTCAGTTATATCGGTAAGTACGTGTTTCTAGTTAGAATCCCATCCTGTGTCTAATGGGAATTACATACTTGTGCTGCGGAGTTATTTTGATGGTCAGGGGTTTGTTTGTTTTTTTTACATCAACAATCAACTACAACAACACCAGCATCACCATCACCTTCACCTCACTTCCTCCCACCATCCTCCACCGGCACCCTCTGAAATTAGGTGCCACCCGGCACCTGTGTCCGGGGCCCTCTCTGAAATTAGGAATTCAATAAGTGCACTCGCTGTACATTATTTGCCTGGCATCTCTTATTAGTTGCGATAACTCTGCCCTAACGTGCTTCCCTCCTTCCCCACCTACTGTTAATAAATACCCTATTTGTTAAATCTATCAGCTCGTCTTTGTGTTTCTTTTATTGGTTTAACACGATGCGTGTTGGGAAACGAGCAAGGCCGTTGTTGCCATAATTGTGTGCATTTGGTCCGACGGGACTTCGGTAATCATCCGCTCGGGTTACACATGGTTCGAGCCTGCATATGGCTCGTCCCGTACGAGTGCCGTCGAGGGTGTGAATACTCGATAGATCGCCACGTGCTCCTTTAGGTATTTTGAAGATTGGCAAGTAACCCTGTACCACATGGTTGAATTATTGACGTTTCACGGTCCTGTGAGGGACCCGTACCTTTCGGAGTTCTCCGGAGAGGTACGATCTAGATTCTGGGTATTCGGTGGAGCCAACTCGACTGCTCCATCTCGCGGTCATGCTCGCCGCCGATACGCGGCCCCCAACAGTACAAAGCAGCCGACCACGGCGGGTGCTGAACACAACTACAACCGCAACCACATGCACACATGCATCACCAGCAGTCACACACACAATCTGAACTCCTCGTATAGTTTTTATACTGCTGCACTCGCTGTCAGAAGAGCTGCAGGCAATGCGTCTCGGTGTGGAATCTTCTGAGGACCTTCCCCTTCCATTCATTCAGGGATTTGCGTGTGAGGTCTCTTTCGAAGGCTAGCCGTACCAGTTGTGCCTTGTGTGCATGGCGCATGGACAGTCGTTGGTCAGTGAAGAGATTCCTCAGTATTGAGAATGAGTTTTCACATATGGCAGTGGACTCACCAAGTGTTAGTCCAAGTCTCATAGCAGTCACAACACTTGGCATGGCTTCCATTGTTTTGTGGTATCTTGAGAGGAGTTTTTTGTTGTCCATCTCTCGTTTGGTTGATTTGCAACCACACACTTTGTTTCACTGATGGTTGACTTTGTTAATGTCATGATGTGCTGGAGCAAGTGGGGATCCAAAACCGTGCCATTTTCGGGATTCAAGGCAGCGAGTGAACGGGTGAGTTGTGTGTTGCACTCACTGGAGCGCTGAGCGATCTCTCCAAGCACAGTGTCAATTGCGTTGTAAAAACCCATCTTCAGTTCCGTCTTGTCCTGTCATCTCCAAAACTACAAACCGTTCCAAGTTCTTATTCGTTGTGAGTCTCCGTTTTGGTGGTGCAGGTGAAGCAGTGTGAGCATCGTTGGCCTTGTTCCACAGATCAGTGAACTCATCCTCAGAGCGGAGTTTCTTCATGCACTTTGTAGCACTCGCCCCCAGTTCCAACCCCATTAGCAAGTCCATGTCCTCTGCCTGCAAGAGTCAGTTCGGGCCATCCAACAACATCAGCAGTTTTTGTACAAAGATAGCAATGAACATGAAGGCAGGCCCAGAGACTTCCCGCAAAAGCCCAATTGCCTCCATCCTCATCTCTGCACTGCAGGCACGCTCTGCATCAATCTCCGACAGTAAGGATGTGATATCCTTAAAAGATCCTATGATCACAGACACGGTGGCGAAATGTCCCATCCACCATTGATCAAGAAGTTGTTTTAACCGCTCACCTTTTTCTGCACAGCAACAGTGGGCTTTCTAAAGAATTTGTGTAGGCAACAACAAACCTCGAGGACATCAGTGACAGCTTTCTCTGCTTCCAGTGCTTGGATAACTCCCAGATGGAGTTGATGATTTAAGCAGTGCACATAGGGGATTTCTCTTTCCAATATCTCTTGCAACAACTTTTGCACCCCACCATGCTTACCAGCCATTACCGACGCCCCGTCGTACACCTGACTTAATATTTTTGATGTGGCAAGTCCTGCTTTTGTCAGCTATGCAATTATTAGGTCCGTCAATGTTTTTGCCTCTCCAACGTCGGCTGCAGCTATTGTGAGTAGATGCTCTGTTGCTTCATTTGATGCCGATACAAAGCGAATGATGATTGATATGTTCTCACATTCAGTGGGGTCCCTCGTCCCATCCACCTTGATGGTAAGCCACGATGTGCTTACTTCTTCCACGAAGGCATCCGTCACAATATTACTCAATGTGCAGATCAGTTCATTCTGCATTTCCGGACTAGTATAGCTTGCGTTTCGTGTGATATTCTTTATTATTTCGGCTTGTTCGGTGTCTTTTTTGAGTGTGCAGTTTAAAAGCGAGAGAAAGAGCCCACTGTGCCCGTCTGACATATCCTTAAAATTATGAAGGCTCCCTCTAAAAAGTAACTTATTTTCTGCGATAAATCCCACATCTCGAAGAGCAGACACATAGTACCAGTTTCTATTTAGCACCAAAGAGCGACTCTTGTTCTGAAACAGATGGCCAGGTTCTACCGCTGGAGAACAACTTGATTCGGTCTCTCACTTCCAAGATCATGAGGAAGTGGCTTGACAGTCACAGCTGATCCCGAGGCGGCCGCCGCCGAGTGTGGAAACCCGGCTGCCTGCACTGGGATTCCAGCCGCAGAGCTAACGTTGCTGGCTTGGCCGATCTGTCGATATTTCATCTTCTGTCGATATTTCATCGACATGATCGTCTCCTCCTACTCCTCCAACTCCTCCCAAAACATGTCTTTAATCATGTTCTATATTTTCGTCAGTTGCATTTTTTCCTTTTCTTCGCCATTTTCATATATCCATGTCTTTTTCTATTTTTGCGAGCTAGCGCTCTCCGTAACTCGTCCCTCGTGACTCGTGTCACTAATCTCACGACTCACGAGATTCGACGGTTGACTGTTTTATTTATTAAATGATGCATGCACCAAAAACAGGTTTTATCTGCATAATTTAAAATGTAGGCACGATTGCAAACACATATTTTAAATTTTTATTCGAAAATTACTTTTGAAAGATGGAGGTTTGTGAAGGTCACGCAGTGCACTTCATCTTTAATTCTGCAAATTTATGTCTTTTCCTTATTCATATTATGACTATATTACATTTATTCCTAACTTAAGGCCCTGTCACACTTTGACAATTTAGCCAGCGTATGCCGACGTATGAAAATTTGTCTAAAACGCTGGCACACGTCAAATACGTGATGGGTAAGTTTTGTATACATTAAGAGCACGCTGGTATACGTCGGAGAATGCTGAGCTCGTCGACAAATTTTAAGCATGCTTAAAATTTTTTGATGTATGCCAGCGTATGTCTCACACGTTCCGCATATGCTGGCCATAAGTTGTCGGCATGTTACGCGATCGTTGACACACGTCGACACACATTACTTGTAAGTTACTCATAAAGGGGATGTCACACCTTGACGTTTTAGCCAGCGAATGGCAAGGTCTCAAAATGTATGTAAAACGCTGGCGTACGCTGAACTATTGATGTTTTTTTTTAAGTTTTGGGCGTATAATAACGTGTTGGACGTATGCATAACGTATTCGTAACGTACACAGAACATTTTAATCACATATAGATAACTTATAGCAACGAATGCTGAGCGTTTTGTCGGCGTTCACAACCTATGCCCAACGATAGTCTAACTTATGCATAGCGCGGCAGCGTATCGCCGACGATCATGTGGCGTATGCTAATCATAGGCTGCGGCTCGACGATTCAAATCATAACCGCACTAGACATCGAAGTGTGAAGCCGCTGTCACACCTTGACGTTTTAGCCAGCGTATGCCGACGTATGAAAAATTTGCCAAACCAAGCTGGCACACGTCGAATACGTTATGGGTAAGTTTTGTATACGTTAAGAGCACGCTGGCATACGTCGTAGTTTTCTGGCATAAGTCGTCATACGCCGAGTACGTCGAGAAATTTTCAGCATGTTTAAAATTTCTCGACGTACTCGACGTATGACACACGTTCCGCATACTCTGGCATAAGTTGTAGGCACGCTACGCAATCGTTGGCACACGTTACTTGTACGTTACTCAAGTCAAAACACATCGACATAATGGTTAGCATCAGTGTTCCAGACTCGCTGGTTTTTTTTTTTCTTTGTTATGTCGGTGATGTTGACACTTCAATTTCTAGTGCGGTTATGATTTATTGTTGAGTGGCAGCCTATTAATTATATTATATTATAACCACACCAGAAATCGAAGTGTCAACATCACCGTCATACCGAAGAAAAAAAAAAAAGTGAAATCCTTCAATACAGCGCGTGTGGTGAAGAAAATGAGTACACTCATGTAAAAAAATATGCAATTTATGCTTTTTCAGTTGAAAAACAATGAAATAGCGCACTTAATATTTGAAATGTAAAAATCTTGTTATTATTGTGATAAGCACCTTTATTTATAACAGAAGGAATGAAATCGTTCGATACAGCGTGGCAGGAGGCCGCAAAATAATGATAGCATAAGAAGAACTTAGCTTTCAGCATTTGGCGATCGGCGCGAAATGCGATGGTGGGCGGAAATGACGTCTTTCGGCGCGAAATGCGATGGTGGGCGGAAATGACGTCTTTCGTTCATTCGTACATGAGAGGGGGGCGTTTCTTGGTTTTTTCCCGTCAAGCAATAAATTAAATGGTTTTCACAAAAATAACACATTAGTTTCACAAATTTCCATTGAAATACTTGGGTATTTCCGTCAATTCTCGCTATTTCCGTCTCGGTTACGCACTGCATCTACCGGACGGCCGTCATTGGCTGTCTGGAGGCATGTGGGGGGGGGGACAGGGGACACCAGAGACGTGGTAGACACCGGGGACATTTCAAACTCGGTGAAATTGTTTCCACCGCACGCGCTGTAAAAAACCAAGGAGTCTGGAACACTGACGCTAACCATTACCTTGACGTGTTTCGACTTATGAGTAACTTACAAGTAACGTGTGTGGACGTGTGTCAACGATTGGCGTAACGTGCCTACAACACGTTACTCATAGGTAAGAAATAAGTTTCGGGTACGCTAAACATTACCTCAACGTGTTTTGACTTATGAGTAACTTACAAGTAACGTGTGTCGACGTGTGTCAACGATCGCGTCACGTGCCTACAACTTATGGCCAGCGTTATGCGGAACGTGTGAGTCATATGCTGGCATACGTTGGAAAATTTCAAGCATGGAAAATTTGTCTAACACCTCGGCGTACAAAGATGTATGCCAGCGTACTACGGAAAAAAGCCAGCATACCACGACGTATGCAGCGTTCTCTTAACGTATACAAACTTACCCATAACGTATTCGACGTGTGCCAGCGTTTTAGCCAAATTTTGCAGACGTGGGCATACGCTGGCTAAAACGTCAAGGTGTGACAGGGAATGATGATGATGTTGACACTTCGATGTCAAGTGCGGTTATGATTTGAATCGTTGAGCGGCAGCCTATAAATAGGCTATGCCACGTGATCGTCGGCGATACGCTGCCATATGCTATGCATTCATTCGACTATCGTTGGGCATACGTTGTGAACGCCGACAACACGCGAAGCATTCCTTGGTATAAGTTATCTATAAGTTATCGAAACGTTCCATGTATGTTACTAATACATTATGCATATGTCCAACTCGTAATGAATATGCCCAAAAATGGTCAAAAAACATCAATAGTTCAGCGTACGCCAGCATTTTTCTTACATTTTGGTACGTTGCCAGAAGCTGGCTAAAACATCAAGGTGTGACAGGGCCCTTAAAACCAATCAGGTAACCTGCTTAATAGGGCCTCCATATCGAAGACGCTGATTGGCTATTCCTTAAAACTAAATGATCCACGATATATACAGGGTGTCCCAAAGAAATGTACTCACTCTTTAAATGATCAGAAATGCGTTGTTTATCGACTTAGAAACAAGATCAATGGTTTAATGTATAAATGTATAAATGCATGTTCACAAATGTTCAAACTGATGACCATCATGTTCCAAACACAGCCGATAACGCGGACCAGTGGATTCAACAGTGTTACGAATCCTTTCATTTGGAACTGCAATACATTGTCTTTCAATTTCCTCTTTCAGCTCATCGATTGTTGCTGGTTTTGAGCCGAAAACCTTGTCTTTGAGATGTCCCCATCAAAAGAAGTCCATTGGAGTGAGGTCTGGGGAACACGCAGGGAATTCAACACTACCTCTTCGCCCAATCCATCTGTTCGGAAAAGTTGCTTTGAGATAGGCCCTTACATCACGGTGGTAGTGGGGACATGCTCCATCTTGCTGAAAGTAAATCTCTTCATCACCAAATATCTCTTCGACACATGGACCGACGGATTCCTGCAGCAAGTTTAAGTAAACATCCCCAGTGACAGTTTGGTCAAAAAAGAATGGCCCTAGGATGCCCAATGCTGATATCACACACCACACAGTAACCCCTGGTAAGTTTAAATAGTGTTCCATGGTAACATGCGGATTTTCAGGAGCCCAGTAGGTGCAATTGTGTCGGTTAATTGATCCATTTAACTTGAAGCTGGCCTCATCGCTCCAAACAATTTTGGATGGAAATGCTGCATCTTCTTCGCCTTTGCC
The DNA here is from genome assembly GCF_056783735.1 of Eptatretus burgeri. NCBI lineage: Eukaryota > Metazoa > Chordata > Myxini > Myxiniformes > Myxinidae > Eptatretus > Eptatretus burgeri. Next base: position 138,997,731 of record NC_140964.1, read on the forward strand.
CAGGTACCACTCACAAAATTCAGCTCTCCGGTCAGGACCGTCTTCATTTCGAGCGTGGATTAATGTTGGAATGTAACTTTTCCAAGTAATTCGCTTCAAAATGCAATGGGCGCTTGATTTTGGGATTCCTGTCTCAAGAGCCATTTGTCGTACAGATTTCCGTGGGGATCGGTGGAGGGTTTCCAGCAATTGATTTTCCTTTGCAGGGGTGGTTGATGACTGTGGTCTTCCTGAAAGCTACTTATGCACGTCATGCACAGTTCAATCTGTTTCAAACTTATCTTGGATGCGAGCAATGGTGCGTCGCGTTGGTGGATCTTTGTGAAAATGTCTTCTAAATTGTCTTTGCACTTCCATGATGTTTTCGTGCTTCCAGGGCACTTTATGATAAATTTTCCTTCTTCAAAACCGAGTCGTACTTCTGCCATTATTAGGGTCAATTTGATCTGAAAATAAATGAAAAATTCAATGAGTTATGAGGAGCCAATATGTGAGTACATTTTTTGGGACACCCTGTACATATATATATATATATATATATATATATATATATATATATATGTATATATATATATATATATATATATATATATGTATATGTATATATATATATATATATATATATATATATATATATATATATGTATATATATATATATATGTATATATGTATATATGTATATATATATATGTATACATGTATATATATACGTATATATGTATATATATATATATGTATATATGTATATATGTATATATGTATATATGTATATATGTATATATGTATATATGTATATATATAGATATATAAATATACATATATATATATATATATATATATATATATATATATATATATATATGTATATATATATATATATATGTATATATGTATATATGTATATATGTATATATGTATATATGTATATATGTATATATGTATATATGTATATATATATATATATATATATATATATATATATATATAGTTACGGTTGTGGAAATTCGCATTACACCATAAAGGGTCCTCAGGTGAGATATATCGGGAAGTTCATGTGTCGTTAGCCCAAACCCGTTGTATAGAGGGAATATATGTGATCCATTCGGGCTGCGACGCTTCAGTTAGCCGTTTTTCTTTGGCTATTGTTAATTTGGTGTAAGAACAACAAAGAACATCGCCACAACCAACATCTCAACGATCACGCCATTCACGACACGACGCCACCTTCCACAACAACGCTACCACATCTTGGCCACTCGCCATTCAACGAGCACTGTGCGGGCGCGTGCAAGAAAAAAAAAAAACCAACAACGCTTGTGGGGTTTTCCCGCCTTATTTCCCCACCTGATGCTTCCGCCTGAATCCCCCCCCCACGCTTAGTGTGAAGGGGAGGGGTGGGGCAGCTCGCTCCCGATTGGCGGATGCACGGCATGAGGCGGTCGGAGTGGGGGCACGCCCCCCTTCGAGAGCTTTCTGGAAACACGTCGAAGGGAGGTGGAGACAGAAATGGGGCGGGGCGCGGGGTGGAGCAAAGGGCGGAGCCGGCCCCTACAAAAGGGTGGTCGTGAAGAGTCGTTTTTGGTTGGTTGTTCCCTTGTCCCGGTTGGAAGGAAGAAGCTCTTGGTTCGTTCAAGCGATTGACAAAAGGCGTGGACGTGAAGGTCGACGAGAACGTCGTTCCTTTTCCTGTTCCCTTGTCCCTGATGGGGAATTGTGGAGAGTTGCAGTGATCGTCCCTGGTCGGAGGTTCTGTTCGTTTGGCCGAGCTGTCGGGCGGACGACACGTGCATGCACGTGGCACGAGCTCGCGGACCATGCCGGAGGGACTCGGAGTTTCGGTTGCCAAGGACTCGACGCGCTCAGGGAAGTCGCGACTTCCATTTCTTTTGGGTTTTGTGTAAATGTGTGTGTGTGGCGCCAGTATGAAAAGTAGAACTGTTTAAGAGTTGTAAATAATTTTATTCGGTTGTAGCTCTGCATTGTGTCCCTGCTTCCTTTTGACTGTATGGCTGTATATACGTGCTTGTGTGTGTGTGTGTAATAAAGTGCTTGCTTGTTGAACTGTTTCCCCGTTTCGCTGCGTCTTTTTCCCTTGTTTGAAAGTTCCATCTTGCATCACGTAAGGGGTTTATAGTGGGTTTTAAAACACCCGGTAATTAATCGGAACCGTCAGGGCTGATAACTCCACTCGGTTATCCCTGTAATACAGAATGAATCGCTTAAGCAGATTGTGTCCAGAGTCGGCCTGTGGGGTGGTCCCATCCCTCGGCAGATTACTCGCGCGGGTACTTAGGTATATCGACATTCGGCGATTCACCCTATTTCGCGCGGGTAGACTGCGGACTGGGTGGTGGTGGGGTTAAACCCCCACCCGTGACTGGTTTCTGGCGGTAGTCCCAAGAGGGTCACGACTGAATTGTCCGTCCGGTGGGCGACGCGGTCGCGATTCGAGTTACGTGGCCGATCGCACGCCGGACGGGCCAGAATTCGCAATATATATATATATATATATATATATATATATATATATATATATATATATATATATATATATATATATATATATATATATATATATATATATATATATATGTTTACTGATTTCCGTCCGGGGGCGTGCGAACGACCGCGTTTAACCAATAGCGGCCGCTTCGCCCACCGAACGTGCAATCCAGTCGCGGCTTTCCGGATCAACGCCGAAAACCAGCCACGGGTGTGTTTCTAAGCACACCACAACCCAGTCAACACTCTACCCACGCTACAGGGTCAATCGCCGAATTGTCGATATACCTAATTAATCGCGCGGGTAGATTACCGAGAGATTGTACCTCAACGGGACCGCTTAGAAACGAGCCGCTTCAGCAGCTCGCTTCCTTTTGGGATAACCGAGCGGGGTATTATCGCGCAGTTCCGTTGGACCCAATCACTTTACCGGCTATTTAAAAACCAACTATATTCCGAGTGCAAGATGGCAGCTCAATTAAGGAAAAGACGCAACGAACGGGGTACATTTAAACAAGCACATTTATTTACGAACAACACATCAGCATGTATACACAATGATGCAGTCATGCAGGTATGCAAAACACACATGCAGTCATGTATCAATCAAGCAAAAGTAATGCAAAAGAGCTACTACCATCTATCTATTATGTACAGTCACTTATACAGTTCTACTTGCAGACATGGCACCACACCATTCATTCAAAAGCAAGGAAAAACCCCAGGAAAGATGAGGGGTAGACTGGACCTCTTTGGGTCTTTATTGCACGGAGCCGTGTAGACCACAGAGGCTCCGCTTGTTAACTTCACCTCGCTGGGGCGACCCGCAACGTCCCGTCCCTACGGCTGCTGTAGTGACCGCGGTCCAGCCCAGGCCTCGTCTGACGGCCCGGTGATTCGGGCCCAGCCGACAATGCCTCAGAGGAACAAATGGGCCTTCTGCTCTTTCCAAGTTGATGCTCTCTTTAAGAGCTCGTCCGTCCCTCACGCTGCTCGGACTGTCCCGAAACCCGATCACCTCGAACCGTTCGCTGCTGGCTGGCAACCTCTCCACGTCCCACACGAACACACCGTGATGTGTCGCACGGCCGGCCTGATGTGTTGCCCGCTCCGTCTCCTCGGCGAACCCAGACTTCCACTGGACTCGAGCTCCGCTCCTCACACCGCTCCAGATCCCGACTGACTCTTCTCCCGGATCAACTCGACTGCCTGAACGGCGCTCTGCGCGCTTTTTATAGGGTTCGTGAGGTGAGATCTGATCTCCGCACTCTCACCTCTGACCCCCACTGTCTCCGCCCCTCTCGCTCTCCTGATCCGAATTCCGAGGCGAAGCTTGGAGCGAGCAGACGTGGTAGAAATCATCGACGCTGAAGGGAGAGCGGACGTGGTAGGAATCACCGTCGCTAGGAACAAGGAAACCACCGCGTTTGTTTGCAGCGATCTCGCCGTTGCCGGCGCAAAGATGGCGGCGCTCGCGGAGTTGAAGGTGAAGCGATGTTGTTCCGTTGTTGGGTATTGGGGGAGATGCGGTTTGGGAAATGGTGGCTGTGGTTGGCGTTGTGGAGAAGGTGGTTGTGTGAGGGCGGTGGTGGAGGAGGTGGTTGTGTGAAGTCGCTTGTGAGAGCGCTGTTGGTGGTGGAGGTGGTGGTTGTGAGCGGTTGGTCCAAAATAACGATAGTAAAAGAAAAACGGCTAACTCAAAGATCACAGCCCTGATCACACGAATATATCCCATTAGACAACGGTGGGGAAATCTACATGAACACAGACTTATCGGCATAACTGAACGAAGGACCTATATGGTGCTCTGCGAATTTCCAAAGCCGTAATAATAATAATAATAATAATAATAATAATAAATATATATATATATATATATATATATATATATATATATATATATATATATATATATACATACATGCATATATATAACCACCAACAGCAACGACATTGGACGCGAGGTCTTGTGGCTGTCTGTCGTCTTGGCTGCTGCCGTTGGTGCTTGCATTATCTTTTATCTTGTAGGCTTGGACTGTATTGTCTTGCCAATTGCTTTTGGAGATGCGCTGGAAAGTGCACACTTATCTCTTGACTGTTATTCAAAGAAAGAAATTATTAAAGAACAGTTTATCCAAGAAGGCCTTATCATTCACCACGTTGAACATCTGGAATAAGGGTTTTAGTTCACACAGGTGAACTCTTAAACAGCAAGTAGTTCACAGTGGGCACTCGTCCTTAAACACCAAGTTGTTCACAGGGTGCAACAGGGCATAAATGGGTGGCGTACAAGTGGGGGGGGGCACCAGATGCGCCAGGGGGGGCACCAGATGCGCCAGGGGGGCATTGCACCCAAATGCCCCCTCCCTTAGCGACAGGCCTGCATGGGTCTGAAAATGCCATAAAATTTAAAAAGAAAAAGATCTCTCCAACATCATTAATGAAGTGACTGGTGGTATTTGCAAGTGCTGAGTTTTGCAATTTTGAGAGACATACGGCGTGGCCCCACGGTGTCCATACGTATTTTTTTATGATAGGGCAATGCTGAGTGAATGACGTGGTGAGGTGAAGTGAATGACGAAGTATTACGTCAGCAGATCGATCATGTGTGGTGACTCCGAATTGTTTTAATTCACAGGCAAAATAAATAATAAAAGTGTGTGTGTGTGTGTGTGTGTGTGTGTGTGTGTGTGTGTGTGTGTGTGTGTGTGTGTGTGTGTGTGTGTGTGTGTGTGTGTGTGTGTGTGTACGTAACACATGTGTATCATCACTTTAATATGTGTGTGTAATCTCCAATATAATCACAACATATATTTTTACACACACACACACACACACACACACACACACACACACACACACACACACACACACACACACACACACACACACACACACACACACACACACGTTACACCTCCTCATTTCGAGATAAAATTGGATTTACAAGTTGATAATAAAAGGTTTCTGGTAGTTTTATAGTTAAAAGAAAGAATGAGGTTTAATCCTCGTTGTACGAAGTTTCCTGATGATGATTAATAAACAACGTGGTGAAAAAAACAAAACGAGTGAAAAACACCTCATTAAATCAACAACCAAACACCTCAACAAACATTGAATAAAAACTCCTTTAACTTCCCTTCGTTTCCGTCATGAAGGAACAGAGAATTATTTTATATTTAAATTACCGTTTCCTTCTCTTTGTCCTCTTCACATCATTTCCTCCCCGACCACGAGGACCCGGGTTGGCGTGAACAAGGGTCACAGGAACATGAACCCGGAAGTTCTTCCTCCGGCTTCCGGTTAACAGCTTCTTCCTCTTTCACAAAATCACTTTTATTTTCCTTTCAATCACTGATCTCCATTATAGTCGTTGACGAATCATATTATTCTTCTTATTATTATTTTTAATGTCGATCTTCTTTTTTTTTTTTCTTTTTTTTTTTTTTTTCAGCTTTTTCAGAAAAAACAGCTTTTTCTGTTTCACGGCGCGGTCGGAGACGCGAGACCCCATTAACGCCAGAAACGCAAACTCATCGATTCCATTCACATTCTCGGGGTCGGACATCCGGGAACTTCGCCGACCCATAATGCAATGTTCCCATAGCAACGCTGGCGAAGGGGAAAACAAAGTCCCTCATTCGCTCGGATTGCCCCGTGTATGTGGCGCCAGCGCACGGCACTCGACTCGTAGCTGTTACAAGTTAGTTTCTTTCGGAGCTTTTATTACACATCATCATTATTATTATTATTATTATTATTATTATTATTGTTATTATTATTATTATTATTTACAACAATGCAGAGAAGATGCTGTGTTTTCAGTTGTACTAATAACAAGGCAAAAAATTCAGAACTCTCCATTTTATCTCATCCCAAGTCAGGCGACTGAACCGGAGAGGAGACTTTTGTGTGTCGGAACCATCGATCGAGGTTCGCAAGGTGCCGTGGGGAAGCTTTGGGAGCCGCAGTCCGATTACACCTTCGTTTGTTCAGCGCACTTTGTGTCAGGTTAGTGGTGTATTTGTGTTATAAAATGGGAATAACCAGAAATAATGGACAATCAGTGAGTTTATAAATAATATGGAATAGGCAAAGCCTGGAAGCGAACGTAGAATTCTTCTTTCATTCTCTTCTTCAATACATCAAATTAAACAGACTTTTTGCTCTGATTTTTCGGACATTTGTGCATACAACTTGTTCACAACTGTATACGTGCCAACTATACCGTGGTACGTGAAAGCGCCGCACAGCTGATGATTTTGACAGATCTGAGGTCAGTCAGGTGCATCGCAGACGATGCTGCAATTTCCAGTTACTTCGGCTTGGGTTCGGGATCAGCGATCAAATAATGTAAATCACGATTAAAAATTATTTTTTACCTCAACATGACCTTCACAACAACAACTACACCGCCTAGAACAGGATCTCATCTAAAAAAAAAAATATTACCTCAACATTACCTTCACAACAACTACACCACCAAGAACAGGATCTCATCTAAAAAAAATATATTACCTCAACATTACCTTCACAACAACTACACCACCAAGAACAGGATCTCATCTAAAAAAATTAATGACCTCAACATTTCCTTCACAACAACAACTACACCGCCTGGAACAGGATCTCATCTAAAAAAAATAATATTACCTCAACATTACCTTCACAACAACTACACCACCAAGAACAGGATCTCATCTAAAAAAAATATATTACCTCAACATTACCTTCACAACAACTACACTGCCAAGAACAGGATCTCATCTAAAAAAATTAATGTGACCTCAACATTACCTTCACAACAACTACACCGCCTAGAACAGGATCTCATCTAAAAAAATTCATATTACCTCAACATTACCTTCACAACAACTACACTGCCAAGAACAGGATCTCATCTAAAAAATTAATGTGACCTCAACATTTCCTTCACAACAACAACTACACCGCCAAGAACAGGATCTCATCTGAAAAAATAAATATTACCTCAACATTACTTTCACAACAACTACACCGCCTAGAACAGGATCTCATCTGAAAAAATACATATTACCTCAACATTACCTTCACAACAACAACTACACCGCCGAGAACAGGATCTCATCTGAAAAAAAGAAAAATCCTCAACATTACCTTCACAACAACAACTACACCGCCTTGAACAGGATCTCATCTGAAAAAAAAATTTCCTCAACATTACCTTCATCACAACAACGACACCGCCTCGAACAGGATCTCAAATAAAAAAATTAATAATACCTCAACATTTCCTTCACAACAACAACGACACCGCCGAGAACAGGATCTCATCTGAAAAAATTAATATTACCTCAACATTACCTTCACAACAACTACACCGCCAAGAACAGGATCTCATCTAAAAAAATAAATATTACCTCAACATTACCTTCACAACAACAACTACACCGCCAAGAACAGGATCTCATCTAAAAAAATAAATATTACTTCAACATTACCTTCACAACAACTACACCGCCAAGAACAGGATCTCATCTGAAAAAATAAATATTACCTCAACATTACCTTCACAACAACAACTACACCACCTTGAACAGGATCTCATCTGAAAAAAAAAATTTCCTCAACATTACCTTCATCACAACGACACCGCCTCGAACAGGATCTCAAATAAAAAAATTAATTACACCTCAACATTTCCTTTACAACAACAACGACACCGCCTCGAACAGGATCTCATCTGAAAAAATTAATATTACCTCAGCATTGCCTTCACAACAACAACTACACCGCCAAGAACAGGATCTCATCTGAAAAAAGAAATATTACCTCAACATTACTTTCACAACAACCACACCGCCTAGAACAGGATCTCATCTAAAAAAATTAATATTACCTCAACATTACCTTCACAACAACTACACCGCCTAGAACAGGATCTCATCTGAAAAAATACATATTACCTCAACATTACCTTCACAACAACTACACTGCCGAGAACAGGATCTCATTTGAAAAAAAAAAATCCTCAACATTACCTTCAGAACAACAACTACACCGCCTAGAACAGGATCTCATCTGAAAAAATTAATATTACCTCAACATTACCTTCACAACAACTACACCGCCAAGAACAGGATCTCATCTAAAAAAATAAATATTACCTCAGCATTACCTTCACAACAACAACTCCACTGCCAAGAACAGGATCTCATCTGAAAAAATTAATATCACCTCAACATTACCTTCACAACAACTACACTGCCAAGAATAGGATCTCATCTGAAAAAAATAAATTCCTCAACATTACCTTCATAATGACAACTTCACCGCCGAGAACATGATCTCATCTAAAAACATTAATATTACCTCAACATTACCTTCACAACAACTACACCGCCAAGAACAGGATCTCATCTGAAAAAATAAATATTACCTCAACATTACCTTCACAACAACAACTACACCACCTTGAACAGGATCTCATCTGAAAAAAAAAATTTCCTCAACATTACCTTCATCACAACAACGACACCGCCTCGAACAGGATCTCAAATAAAAAAATTAATAATACCTCAACATTTCCTTTACAACAACAACGACACCGCCTCGAACAGGATCTCATCTGAAAAAATTAATATTACCTCAGCATTACCTTCACAACAACAACTACACCGCCAAGAACAGGATCTCATCTGAAAAAATAAATATTACCTCAACATTACTTTCACAACAACCACACCGCCTAGAACAGGATCTCATCTAAAAAAATTAATATTACCTCAACATTACCTTCACAACAACTACACCGCCTAGAACAGGATCTCATCTGAAAAAATACATATTACCTCAACATTACCTTCACAACAACAACTACACTGCCGAGAACAGGATCTCTTTTGAAAAAAAAAAATCCTCAACATTACCTTCACAACAACAACTACACCGCCTTGAACAGGATCTCATCTGAAAAAAAAAATTTCCTCAACATTACCTTCATCACAACAACGACACTGCCTCGAACAGGATCTCAAATAAAAAAATTAATAATACCTCAACATTTCCTTCACAACAACAACGACACCGCCGAGAACAGGATCTCATCTGAAAAAATAAATATTACCTCAACATTACCTTCACAACAACTACACTGCCTAGAACAGGATCTCATCTGAAAAAATAAATATTACCTCAACATTACCTTCACAACAACAACTACACCGCCTTGAACAGGATCTCATCTGAAAAAAAAAATTTCCTCAACATAACCTTCATCACAACAACGACACTGCCTCGAACAGGATCTCAAATAAAAAAATTAATAATACCTCAACATTTCCTTCACAACAACAACGACACCGCCGAGAACAGGATCTCATCTGAAAAAATAAATATTACCTCAACATTACCTTCACAACAACTACACCGCCTAGAACAGGATCTCATCTAAAAAAATAAATATTACCTCAACATTACCTTCACAACAACAACTACACCGCCTAGAACAGGATCTCATCTGAAAAAATTAATATTACCTCAGCATTACCTTCACAACAACAACGACACCGCCAAGAACAGGATCTGATCTAAAAATATTAATATTACCTCAACATTACCTTCACAACAACTACACTGCCAAGAACAGGATCTCATCTAAAAAAATTAATATTACCTCAACATTATCTTCACAACAACTACACCGCCTAGAACAGGATCTCATCTGAAAAAATAAATATTACCTCATTACCTTCACAACAACAACGACACCGCCAAGAACAGGATCTGATCTAAAAATATTAATATTACCTCAACATTACCTTCACAACAACTACACTGCCAAGAACAGGATCTCATCTAAAAAAATTAATATTACCTCAACATTATCTTCACAACAACTACACCGCCTAGAACAGGATCTCATCTGAAAAAATAAATATTACCTCATTACCTTCACAACAACAACGACACCGCCAAGAACAGGATCTCATCTAAAAAAATAAATATTACCTCAGCATTACCTTCACAACAACAACTCCACTGCCAAGAACAGGATCTCATCTGAAAAAAATTAATATTACCTCAACATTACCTTCACAACAACAACTGCACCACCAAGAACAGGATCTCATCTAAAAACATAAATACTGGAAGCGAACGTAGAATTCTTCTTACATTCACTTCTGACTTTACCTATAACTTGTTCACAACTGTATACGCAATTTCCGGTTACTTCGGCCTGGATTCAGGATCAGCGATCAAATAATGTAAATCACGATAAAAAATTATTTTTTGATGATGCGGGAGATATCTTTATTAAAATCAGTGGAGGAAATATACACCATGTCTGATATTATTTGGGTCTTTCATGTCTCCGACGATGCCTTTATGTCCCGGCAAAGATCATTTCCCATGACAAAAACCGGAAGCAAAAAAAAAAGCGGAAGCAAAAAAAAAAACGGAAGCAAAAGAAAAAGCGGAAGCAAAAAAAAAACCAGAAGCAAAAAAAAACCGGAAGCAAAATGGTCATAGCCAACGACACGGATTCCAAATTGCCAGGGTATTGTGTTGTTGTTGTTGTTGTTGTTGTTTCCTATTCTCTCGTGCTCACTCTCTGTGCTTACTGCGTTCGCTATCATGATTGTTTTTATGATTCATTAATAAAGGTTAGTGGGTAGTTAAAATGTCATGTGTGGTCAAAAATTTAAACAGTCCCGTACGGACGGTTTTGTACTTGTTTGATCTTACCCGGCTGCAATTTATTTAGTGTGTGTGTGTGTGTGTGTGTGTGTGTGTGTGTGTGTGTGTGTGTGTGTGTGTGTGTGTGTGTGTGTGTGTGTGTGTGTGTGTGTGTGTGTGGTGTTAATATTTTTGCTGTAACGACCCTGTGAGTTACCCTGTAACTTTGTCAGTGAGTGACCTGTAAGATACTCAGAACTCCATGTTGGCCAGCCGCCGAAGACTGGCCAGCCGCCGAAATCCCGTTTATTTCCGGCTCACAGAGCACAACCAACAACAACCAGAAATCAACATATTGTTGTGGATTTGGAAAGCTATCGCACTCAACATTCAGGTCCTTTAGCTCATTTATATCGGTAAGTACATGTTGCCTGTTCGGTTCCCGATCCTGGTCTCATAGGTAATTAAATGTTACTGCGCTGTGAAGTTGTTTTAATAGTTAGATTTTCTTTTAGTTATTTTTTACACCATCAACTACATCATCGACTCCACCGCTGACCGCACCGCATCGCTCTTGCCTTCGCTTCACTCCTGTCACCACGCCACCATGGCCAATCGGTGGGGAGCCGGCGTCTTCTGCGCTCTGCTTCTGACCCAGCACCGTCTCCAGTAACCACGCGGTCTGAGGAGAGGCAGTAAGCGGAGCCACGAACACCCCCCCCCCCCCGCTGGAGACTCCACCCAAGGGAGGGAGTGCTCCGCTCACCGTGCGCCTGTCCAATCGGGCGCGGACGAGGAGTCGCATGGGGCCTCCGGTCCAATGGGAGGGCGAGTGGGGAGGAGCGGAGGTTCGTTGAACGGGAGGGGGGATATAAGGTGTGTTCTGAGGAGGGGAAGGTGGTTCCTGAGTCGGCTGGGTTTTTCCGACGGATGAGCATTTCAAAAGAGTGTACACAAAAAGCACTCTTCTGAGATTTCGTCGTCGTTCGTTCCCTGCTTGTTTTCTCCCCTGCCCGGCTCATCACCTTGGCTTCTGGGGCGACCTCGTCCCGGCCCCAGAGCTTCGCGTCGTCGCCTTCCACCTGGCTGAAACGGCGACACCAGTCTCACGGCCAGGGGACGTCCAGCTGCGTGCTTGTGGTCAGGTCAGCTACCCTGAACCTCAGCCCGACGGTCCCCCGGGCTCGAGGTCCCATTAAAGACCCAGGGGGTCCATTTCTGTCTGGGTGTGTGTGTCTGTGTGTGGGCCCCGTCTAATAAGTAGTGAACAGTATAAGTTCCTGTGCTGTATATTATTTGCCTTGCTTTTTATTCAGTATAAATCTTCCCTTGCGTGCTCCCAAACCATTCCCTCATTATTTGTAATAAAAACCCCAATTGTTCAATGTACTCAGCTCGTCGTGTCGTTTCCTTCATTGGCTGAACATGTCGTGCGTGTGAGGGATTAGTGGACCATTGCCAGGGTCCCAAAATAATCGAGCCGACGGAATTGGGCGATATCACTGCTCGGCATTCGAATACGGAACGAGCCGCTTAAGCGGCTCGCTTCCGAACGAGTTCCGCCGAGGGTGAAGTACCCCGGTAGCTGAATCACGTGGGTACTTCGGTAAGTTGAAGTTGGCAATTAACCCTACCCCACATGATCTCTCCATTGGCGTATTTCGGTCCTAAAACTACTCGGACCCATCGGCCCGGGCTTACCCGGGCGAGCGATCTGTAAATTCTGGGCGATCGAGCCGAGACAGCCCCACTGCTTCATCGAGGGTCGTGCTCGTGGCGACGCGCTGGTGGGAAACCTCAACAATATATTACATCTCCCCCTTTAGGGTGGCAAAAGCAGTGACCATACGTTATAGTTATACAAGTTAGTGTGGAACGCAAAGCGATTCAGCAAAATGAATATATACTTGATAACTTACTAGCCAACCGAGTCAAAACCAGTTCAACTCTTAAATCAAACTACAAATCAACCGGTAACCAACGCAGTGCTGACAAACCTCCAAACTTGGAAAAGGCGAAGTTACAATTCATCACAAATCAAGTTTATATGGTCGACAACTGATACGACTACTTCGAGTACGAGTTGCACAAGGGGAGACTGTAGGCCTCGGCTGGGTGACTGCCCTGTCTGGCTCAGGCAGCTCCACAGAACGCGCAGCGTCGGTATCTGGAGGCTTCAGGTTTGACAAACCGCTTGGGCCGTCACTGGCCTCACAGGTAGCATTATCAGCTTCAATGAAAGGCCGATAGAGGTTAGCACCCTCGTTGGCTACACTGGTGCTCTTACGTAAATGTCGACGATTACGGCGATAAATATCACCCGTGTCTCGGGACCGAACCGCTTACGAACGTGGCTCCGAGTGCTGCTTCACAATCACAGCTGGTATCCACCGTTTGGAACCCAGAGAAGGTTCCATTCTAACTTCGTCATTTGGATGTAATGGTGGAAGATCTTTGTGTGTGTGACGATCATTGTAGAACTTCTGTTTTGCTTTCTCCAGATCGAAGTGTCTTTTCACAGCAACACGGTCATAATGCATAGGTACTAGAAGACTCCGGGCAGTGGGCAGGGTATTCCTCGGACGTCTTCCCATCAGTAGTTGAGCAAGCGAGAGGTGGATGCCTTCCAATGGCGTTGTGCGATAATCCAGCAAGGCCGGGTTCTTGTCCGAACATTTTCTCCAGAGTCGTTTGATGGTTTGTACAGCCCTTTCAACTTCTCGATTTGAATGTGAATACCTGAGACTAGATGTTCCTGGGATACCTGGGACTACACAGATTCCGTGAACTTTGCAGAACATTTTCAAAAGTTGTGAGTTGTACATTGTCCCATTATCGTGCCGTAGAGTCTCTGGTAGACCATGGCGACTAAACTGTGCTTTCAGTCGCTCAAGCATTGTGCTGCAGCGTAAATCCTTCACTTTGTCCACTTCAATGAATTTGGAATAACAGTCAACCGTTATCAGGTACGTCTTACCATCAAATTGGAACAGGTCTGTCCTAATTTCACTCCAAGGTAGATCCGGTGTACGAGTCGGTTTCAGGGGCTCAGCAGGCAAGCAGTTTTGATAGCTTGCACACTTGGAGCAGTTCTGAACAGTTTGCTCAATGTCCGCATTCATGGAGGGCCAGTATAGAACTTCCCAAGCTCGTTGTTTGCACTTGACTATTCTGAGATGCGATTCGTGAATCAGGTTCAGCATGCGTGGTCTCAGAGTCGGTGGTACAACGATTCGCATGCCTTTGTATAGGATGCCATCCATAACGGAAAGTTTACTCTGGGAATCCCAGTATGGTCGAAGATCGAATGATGCACCTTGTCTGGCATCTGGCCATCCATCAATAATCATTGACTGTAATTGACTGAGTTCTAACTCAGTTGCTCTTTGAAGATCAGCATACCTCTCGTCAGAGACCGTTAAAAAGTTCAACATACAGAGATACAGATATACAGAGGAGAGTTTTTGGTTGCCGGGACGAGCGCTGACGGGAGCTCTGTATTCTGCTCGCGTCTCGCTGGCGCCTGGTTCGTCTGCTCGCGTCTCGCTGGCGCCTGATTCATCTGCTCGCATCTCGCTTGCGCCTGGTTCTTCGGACCGCATCGCGCCGCTGGTCTGGGTCGCTCGTCTCGTCGAAGACTGCACACGGCGGGAAGGTCCATGTCCTTCTGGGTGTGTGTGTGTGTGTGTGTGTGTGTGTGTGTGTGTGTGTGTGTGTGTGTGTGTGTGTGTGTGTGTCCTTGGGCCCTGTCTCCTTGGGCCAGTAGAATCGTTAAGTGCTTGATTGTACAATGGTTGCATTGCTTATTCGGTGTTAATACTGCTGTGTGTTTCCCATTTCCCTATTGTAAATAAATACCCTATTTGTTAAATGTATCAGCTCGTTTTTTTTTTTATTGGCTTAGCGCGGTGCGTGTTGGTGAATTAGCTGGGCCGTTGTTGCCACCGTAAGGGGACATTTGGACCGACGAATCTCGGTAACCGTCCGCTCAGGTAACGCACGGGTCGAGCACGATTACGGCTCGGCTCGTACAAGTGCCGTCGAGGGTGTGAATCCTCGGCAAATCGCCACATTGTCTTCTAGGTATTTTGAAGATTGGCAAATAACCCTGTACCACGTGGTGGATTTCATGACGTTTCACGGTCCTGTGAGGGTCCCGTAACTTTTGGAGTTCTCCGGAAAGGTACGATCTAAATTCCAGATGTTCGGCGGAGCCGACTCTACTGCTCCATCTAGCGGTCGTGCTCACCGCCGATACCCGGCCCACAACAATATGACACCAAAAGTGTTGCATGTTGCTACAAGAGCAGCATTGCTGGCAAAAACATTTGATTTGGGATTTTGTGCAATCCGACCATTGTCATAAGTTCAAGTATGAACCCTTTTGCAACTCACAATTTTCCCAAACCATTTTAAAATCGATAAAATGTGCACTTTGTAGCTAAATATAGCATAACAATTGTGCATTTTGTGAGGAAAGCACCAAATTTGGCACACTAGTAGCCTATCATATTATGAACAGATTTGGATATTGGGCCATCACAAACTTTTGATGGCAGTGGAAAATGGCTGCCACAGCCATCAGCAGCTGAATTTGAGATGGCCCAATATCCAAATCTGTTCATAATATGATAGGCTACTGGTGTGCCAAATTTGGTGCTTTCCTCACAAAATGCACAATTGTTATGCTAAGTTGCCCCACTAGTGGGGCAACTTAGCTAAATATAGCAATTGTGCTGGCAGAACTTGCCCTTTACATTGAAGATACTCACCTGGAAGAGGACACATCTCCTGTATTCAGATTTGCCGACCTAGCAAACTTGTACATGAACAGAATGGAGCATTTTGGAGTTCCCTTGGACACGAGAATGAATAGGACAAGGCTGAAAGAACGCCTACGAGCTCAGCTCCCAGGCCTACGGGCACAGAGCAAAGGACGAGATGTCCTGTTGGCATTTGATGAGGACATTGGCGAGGCATTTGGCAAAGCCTGCGAGCTGAACTGTGACAGTGAATTAGTTCACCTCGTTCGAGCTTCACAGATAGTTCGTCCATACATGTTTGAGGAAGCAAACTCATTCAAGGAAGGCTGCCAGCAGGAGGCTGTGCCACCTGTGCTACTTTCACTGGTAAATATGGTGCTGCATGGACCCTCCATCAAGAATCAATTTGATGCTCCTTCAAGACAGGCAGCTTTGTCCATTGCACAGCTCCTGAAATTCAATGGTGCCAAGCATCGCCAGAAGCAGAAAAGAAGCACCTCTCCTGTTGGTACAAAGACACAAGAACATCCAGCTGTCAGACATGCCACATCTCAAGAAACTCCTCAGCCAACAAGCTGGGGCTGGCGGCAAACAGAGGATGGGTCCTACGAACCGCTCTGGACCACACTCCCTGAGGCTTCAAAAAGCTGCTTCAAGCTGGTGTCGTGCGACTGCAACAAAGGCTGTAGAAACCGCTGAAAATGCAAGAAGGCTAATCTGCAATGCACTGGACTGTGTGCTTGTGAAGGAGAATGCCAGTAGACAGACACAGTAGACACAGACTGAGATATCGGCCAAGCTTAGAATGTGCAAATGCAAAGTCGCATTGCTTGTAAAAGTGTTGACTTCTTGATCCAGAGCCAGTACACTTGAGCTCAAAAACTCATATTCTACTAGACTGATGTATGCGTGTACCATGTGCCCTGGTAGAATGGTCGTAGACAGTAAACCGTAGCCACTTCAAAGTGAAGTGTGCAATAATTTGACTACATTTTCTGAGTTTATCATTATCACGACTATCAGTTCCCTTTTCAAAATAGAGTAAAGTATGTAATCTATAATGCAATTTTTGTTGATTCCAAACCCATTGAATTGGATGAATATCATTTGCCTCTTGTTCTCCAGGCAATAATGGGTACTTTTCAGCGAAAAGTTTCAGGAGAGCAGCAATTTACAAATCAAATAATGGCTTTTTTTACCGAAAATACCGGCTCATAATATTTGAATACGCCTTTTCATGGTCAATTTACTGAATTTTACACTTTCCTTATATCTACCACCAATACAATAAGAAAATAAGAGCATATAGCTAATTTCGCAAAAGTCGAATGGCGGCCATTTTGGAAAATGGTCGTCGAAGCTGACCAAGGCACAATCTCGGGTGGCTCCATATCTAGAATTGTTCGGAATACATTTTTCTAGATGTGTACCAATTTTGGTGCTTTTATGCAAATTTGAACAATTTATCTGAAATATGAGACGACGCTGCAGGACTAAACACAAACATGACAAACTTATTATTTATGTGACAAGCAGCATGAATGTTCTGTGATCCAACGATGTTACCAATGGTGGAAAGTACATCGTTCATTTCCACCTCATTGAGAGGGATACAAAACACAACGTGTTTACGAGTTAATGACTCAAACATCACAATGAGGAAACGTTCACCCATCATTCAAACACAAGAAAACAAGTAAGTAAACTTAACCGAAAGAATAAGGCATTTCACAAACACCAAGATATCAATCGATTAAAATCGAGAACAATAAAGAACACGGTCGCAGTGAGCGAGAAAAACCTCCCCGGCGGCCATGCCAGGACTTCGGCTTACGATTTTCTCGACACGACTCTGTGGGCTCTCTCCCTCTCTTTATTCTCCAGACAGAAAGGAAAAAACACGGGGAAAAGTTCAAAAGGAGAAACACGAAACGTGGGAAACGAAAAAAGGGAATGTGGAAACACCAAACAGCAAGGCAGAGGACAGGAATTCACGACCAGAAGCACAGAGCAGCCATAACAGTACACACAATGTACCAACAGCCAGCAGGGGACAAGAAAGGAGAGACAGAGAGAGTGAGAGTGAGAGTGAGAGTGAGAGTGAGAGTGAGAGTGAGAGTGAGAGTGAGAGTGAGAGTGAGAGTGAGAGTGAGAGTGAGAGTGAGAGTGAGAGTGAGAGTGAGAGTGAGAGAGAGAGAGAGAGAGAGAGAGAGAGAGAGAGAGAGAGAGAGAGAGAGAGAGAGAGAGAGTGAGAGTGAGAGTGAGAGAGAGATATATATATATATATATATGAAAAAAAAGCAGAAGAGAGAAAGGTGAGGGCTGGAGGTGGGGTTAGTAAAGCTTAATGACCAAACACACGCACAAAAACAAACCCATGTCAGAACAGCTGCACACACAATGACATAACAGAGTTTATAATGTAATCCGTTGACATATCTTTGATGTCCCATTTTCAGAAAATTTGTGGGAAAAAGAACCAAAATTCCTCACTCAAAACATGGCAGTACCTACCGCTCACGTACGAATGAATGATCCCATCGGGGGTGAACATCAAAAACAAAGCAATGCCACCAAATATCACACTTGGGTACAAAAACAAAAGAAGAAGGCATTCCTTATTGAGGTGATAATAGCAGTGATTTTGGACTAAACGATGCAGAAATCAAGAAAAGGTCCAAACACAAAGATCTCAATAATGAAGTGAGAAGATCCTGGAAGCTGAAGAATGCCAAAGTTATATCAGTGATAGCTGGACCGACAGGAATGATGTCAAAGAACCTCACAGAGATATTAAATACAGAGGCAATACCCCTGGGTGCTCACCTGGTAGTGGCTGGATAAGATAACCAGGCAACCACTGGAAGGCATGGATGATCCACAAAATATATAATAGAGAAGAAAGTAAATACCTATGGATGGTTTTTTGAAATGCCACGAACAAACGTTGGTACATCACGGGTGATAAAGGTTGTGGTCAAGTTTCATCGGAATTGTATGTGTCGTTTAAGAAGAAGCAAATACTTATTCGGGGAGGTAACCCACTCCTCCCCCGGTAAACTCCCTCTGGAGACCCCTTCAGACGTCCTCATTTCTTTATGCCATCATGAGTGTTGAAGGTTGTGGTCAAATTTCATTCAAATCGTATGTGGTGTTTCTGAGAAGAAGTTGCAAGTATTTCTGGAGGGACGGACGGACGGACAACACGTTATCCCATTAATTCCCCAGAACTACTTTACAGGTGTGCTAAAAACCATCCCTGGGAATATGATTTCAAACGAACTGCAGTTGGAATCTGTCCAGGGTTCAGTGACGATCCTGAAGAAAGCCCTCAACACAAAACTTTGAGAACAGAAAATGTCAGCTTGGTCCATGAATCGTGACCCCTTACCGAAATGAAGGTGGATACTTTGAGCCTGCTCTGAGAGGACTCCACTCTACATTCTGTAATCTTCATATGTCGATACCATATGTCATCATATGTCATCATATGTCATCAGCAAGGTGATGGAATCCATCATCGCTTCAGATATGAAATCCTTCCTCTTCTCCAATGGCTTGATTTCCAATCATCAATTTGGTTTCAGACCAGGTCACTCTACCCTGGATATGCTGCTTCTGCTCTCCCATCAATGGATGGAGGTCCTCAATGCCAGACAGGAAATCCGAGCCGTATCCCTGGACATATCACGTGCTTTTGACACAGTCTGGCACCCTGCCCTACTCACCAAACTCTCTTCCCATGGTATTCAAGGCCATCTCCACTCATGGCTCGCAGACTTCCTCTCCTGTCGCAGTCAACGTGTGGCCCTAAATGGAGTTCTTTCATCCCCTCTTCCTGTGCAGGCTGGAGTTCCTCAAGGTAGCGTTCTGGGCCCTGTTCTTTTTCTGGTTTTCATCAATGATCTCTTGGACTCTGGAAAATCCTCTATTTCTCTTTGCCGACGACTCCACCCTCTGCCGTACCATCTGTCATCCCTCAGACCGGCAAGCAGCAGCTTCTTCACTCACTGCAGATCTGGATAAAATCACAAACTGGTCCAACACGTGGAACATGTCTTTCAATCCAGACAAATCTCACACTCTCACTATGTCTCTTCGAAAGGACCGTTTACAAAACCCCCCCATCCACTTTCTCAACAATCCTCTGGAAGAAGTCTTTTCTTTCAAGCTTCTAGGTCTCACTATCTGCCATGACCTTTCCTGGGAAAGTCACATTTCCAACCTCGCCTCAAAAGCCAGTCGCCGACTGGGAATCCTCCGTCGTGCTAAGTCCTTCCTCGGCCCTCTTGAGCTCCTGACCACTTACAAAGCTTTTGTCCGTAGCCTGATGGAGTACTGCTCTCCCCTCTGGGCTGGTGCTCCTGCCTCCCACCTTTCTCGGCTTCACGCTGTCGAAACTAGGGCATTTAAGATCATCGGCATCTCCCGCAATGAAGCTGAGTCTTTGGGCCTCTCACTCAATCACCGCAGGTTGGTCGGTGGTCTTTCTGTCTTCTACCGACTCCTCTCCAGCCTTGCCCCCCTGCTCTCTCTGCGATTTGTCCCCACCACATTTCCACAGGGCGCTCAAGGTCCGCCAACAACCCCCTTCTGGTAAAACTACCAAAATCACGTATCACTGCTCATCTTCACTCTTTCATTCCTCTTTTTTCCCGCCTTTGGAATAAACTTCCTCACTCTATTCTTTCCCATTCTTCCCTCCAGGCTTTCAAAACAGCTGTTCACCACCACCTCTTATCTTCCCCCATCCAAATCCTCGATCTTTTCTACCCCGATAATCCACCCAAGCCCACTTCCTTCATTTCTCCTGCTTTCCTTCCTGAAAGTCCCTGAAATGTCCATCTTCTCTTCGCCATGTTCCCCGTCCCATCCCCATCCCTCTCCCTTCCACAGTTCACCTAATGTGTCTGTTCCCCACTGTTTTGTCCCTTCCACTCCCGCCCCTCTTGTCTCATGCCTCCTTGCTGTGAGTTGTGTGTTAGCTCTCATACGAGCCTCGACCAAGGTATACAAAAAAAAAAAAAAAAAAATACCAATCAAAGACAGACACACACACACACACACACACACACACACACACACACACACACACACACACACACACACACACACACACACACACACACACACTGATACCTGGAAGGACCCTTTCACCTCTTGATGAACCCCACCTACATGTTGAGACAGCAGGCAACTCGTCAGTTACGTGTTTTATCAATGCAGGGTTGTGTCAAAGCCGGAAGTCTTGGCACCTGGTCATCACTGCCAGTAGTTATAAAGTGACAGTTCTTGTTATCATTGTTATTGTTCTTCGTCCCCATTGGATTCAGTCTGAAATGGGGGCTTAAGGATTTGGTCTCGATTTTTGTGTGTGTGCGGGCATCCGCAACCACATGTCAAACACGTATGGACCAATTTTATTCTGACTTGGCACAAAGACAACAAATGATGGCATACACCTGTTCACGTGATTGTTATCTCCATTTACAGGTTTCAGGAGGGAGGGAGGGAGTTCTCCCAGAAATCAAAATCTCCACCTCATATTTTTTGGTGAAGGATCGTGATTTTCTCCATCATTCCTGTGACTCCAACTATCATCACTGGTATAATTTCAGCTTTCTTCAATTTCCACATCCTCTTGACCTCATTTTTTAGATCCTCGTGTTTCGTAATTTTCCCAATTTCTGCAACATTTAATCCGAAATTATTGGGAACCGAGACCTCGATCAACAATGACTTTTTTTCATTTTTGTCTTTGAGTACCATGTCCGGATGCAATGATTTGTTTGCAATGTTCACACTTGACGGGATCATCTTGTCACACGTGAGCATCATGTTATGATGGTTGTGGAGGTAAATGAAGGAATTTCATGGCAAAATAAGGAATGTATGGATTTACGGTGGAGACATTTCGATGTAAATTAAGTATGGAAACTGTAAACTGAAGTGTTCGATGTCACCACATGAGAGGTGGTGCTGTGTTGATTAAGTCGGGATTGATGATAATTTCTCCCAGTTTGTAATTGTCCCCTTTGACCTCTTCCGATGTTTTTGTATTTCAAGACCAGCGATAAAGGAGAGATCACATCCTTAAAACAACAATCGAACCACACGTCGAAGCAGGCAGAAAGCCGGCCTCCAGGGGCACATCACTGTACGGCTGGTGAAATCACATCCATGGAGGGGATGATTTATGGATGTGATGTCAGAGAGCCAGTCGAAGTACAGTGAGGTTTGGAGCAGGAGAACGGTGAGGACAGTTCTGAGAGGAACGTGACTGAGATGGAGGATCTCGTTTTTACTCTCCTCTCGGGATGACAAAATGGCTTCGCCATTTTCGAGTCGTGCTGTGAATTTGCCTGCACGACGGTGCAAGACACCAGTCATTGACTGGTCGGCTGAATCTTGAAGTTGCACGATAATGAGAAAGAGAGCAAGAGGAGTGCTGTCATCGAACTCTGCGCTATCCCATTGTTATCCGTTTTCCCGGAAGCTATTCATGTTCATTTGCTCGGTAACTGTTGGTCCGAATGTCACGAAATCTTCGCCATATTCAACTCGTGTAGAATTTTTTTGGAATAATTATGCCGTCACTGGTAACTTGATGTGGTCAGCATTTTGGAAAAACAAAAAAAAATTTGGCCCTCTATCTACAAAAGTTTTTGATGGAAAAAAATGGAAACAGCTCATTATCAAGTCCACCGCATGAGGAATAAGGGCTGTTAACCATGACATAATCAGTCCTTTCATGATGATGTCAAAATTCGACAAGTACAACACTTTATCCAAACATGAAGAAAATTATTCAGGATTACCTGTGCAACGTCATTGTTATAGATCTGGGGTTCGAGTTTCACCACGAGGGGAAGCTCTCCAGTTCCTCCCAAACATCAGGTCCCGAGGTCACCGAACACAGATAACTCGGCACTCCAGCAGCTTGCTGAGCAACCATGAGTGCCGATTGGTACTGCCAATCCGCAGTGTTACACAACTTTGCGGGATACCTTACTGCACCAAGGGTGGGGGGGGAGGGGGTGTCTCATCTCCTCGATGCGTACTCTGGTTTACTCACCGAATTAGGTGTGACCGAGCGGAGTTGCGAGTGCGCACCAGCTAACCAGAGCAAATTTTGTGGGGTAAAACTACCCAGCTAATGACGTAAGAACCACACTGGACCAATGGATGAAAAGACAGAACGAAATGGGTGCATTCACAATGTTAGCAATTTATTTATAAAGCAAGGGTGAGGAAAGGCACGTGGAACAATGAAAGGTTTAAATACAAAAGCATTATGTACAGCAGGGGAAAGCAAGGATTGATGAGGTGCAGAAAAATAAATGCAATTATACACAAAAGAGAAGATATGAGGCAGATCTAAGTCAATCAAAACTTCCACAATCTTAATTATGCTAACCTAACAGCCATCATCAACACCTACCTCAAGGAAATTGGAAAGCAAAGAGAGATGAGGAAAAGCTTGAGGTGTTGACGACCTCTGATTTTTGCTGGTGTGGCCGACGGCCCCACGCTTCCCAATGAGGAGGGGGAGGAGGGAGAAAAACTGAGGTGTCAACTGTGCATGGTCAGAGGATGTGCGATGATTGGCAGATGAGGTGTAATGCAAAGAGGAAGGTGTAAAGATGTAGGTCAGGGGGTTTTGGAAAGAGAAAAGAACGTGTAAGAGGATAGACCACCAAGAGTGGAAAGAAATCTGTTTGTGTAAATGTTTATGCTGTCCAATTGGACTCCGTCTGGGATCAGGCTCTTCCGCTCAGTCGTGGACTCTCCCGATCCATTCCACCGCTCATCTCCAAGAACAAAGAGTGACTCAGATCACAAGAGAAGAGAAGAGAAGGGTAGGCGGGCTAGAGAAGAGAGCGGGCCAGAGAAGAGGGCGGGCCAGATCAGAGATTTTTCTTTTATACTTTGGAAGAACACCGAACATACCCTGATGACAAAGTGGATTGTATCAAAGTGGGGTTGCATTAAAGCAGGGCAACTTGGAACCCCGTCGTATCTCACTGCAGTTGTAAAGTGGCCCGTCCAATAATTATTATTATTATGAAAGCCAATGTGACTTGGGTCTGAATCATCATTTTTGCCATGGTAGTGTTAACCCGTGCCTGCATGAGGCTAAACACAATATCACCTTGACAATGAAATATTGTCAACACGGCAATAATTCCATTGTTTTAAGAACTGTGTTGCTATGCACTTATCCTTTTATATTTAAAAGCAGACGCCCCTGGATGTTGGTGCAGAAATTATTTCATCAACCAGGGTAAACCTTTCAGAAAGCCATGAAGACTCAGCAAATTCTGGGGAAGCCACAAAGGATGGCAAGCATTTCCTTGTTTATACCGTATATATTTCCTGTGGATAGAGAACATAAAAGAACAATGAACAATTAAATGAAAAACTCACTCTCTTCCTGTGCCTTCCATGATGATACATCAGCATGCAAGTGCCGCGGTGTGTAATTATGTGCGTAAATGTGTATGCTGGATTGCTCACTTGCGAACACACTCGATCTCAGGCAGTTATTCCTTGTGGCTGTCATCCCAAACAGTCGATTTCATCCCTAAATACACTGGCGTCCAATGCAATTTTAGTCAAGATGCCAAACAGCGATTTCAGGGCAAAGCGTGCTTTCGCATCATGATGAAGTTTTTTGGTCGATTCATCATCTCTGAGCTATCCTGAATCAGAATCAGCCAGGTGCCAGACTCGCACCCTTGAGAAATATTTTGTAGAGGCGAAAAACAAAATGGCCACCACCGACTTTCGATAAATTCTGTTTTGGGCTATATCTTCACTTCTAATGCACTTACACACACAATTTTGGTGTCTACGACTGTTTCATGCGACAGACAAGGGAAACGTTGAAGATTCTCTCAAGATTGGATGACAACAGATGGCGGAATTTGAATCTGGATGGCCGACAAGCTTCAACAAGACACGAGCCAAGAAAGTGACCCTGATGACTTCGACCAAAAAGAGCATCAAGCTGGATGGAAGGCCAGTATATGATACCGAATTAATCTACACCCGAGTCATACGTCTCCAACAATACAGGGATATTGATATCAAGGATGTCCTCTCTTACGAACTGTCCCCTGTCCCAGCCTCCTTGTTTGATGAGAGCAGTGGGATGCGGGCTCAGTCGAAAGCAATCCTGAATACGAAACTCCGAGTTGAGCAATCAAGTCGAATCCAAGGTGTTCCAGATGCCGTCATCATCGATGGATGCATCATGTTATGGACTGTACATTGGCCCACAAATGGTACAGTTGAGGATTATGTGATAAACTTTATGGGAACCATCAAATACCACCTGGAGTGTTGTGACGTATACCTGATTTTCGACATGTACATCAAAATCAGTACGAAACAAATGATGAGATCCCGTCGCGCAGGTCATGATTCAAGTCGAAAACATCAACTCAACTTACACACAACACTTCCAGTGCAAAAAGTGGTCCTAAATGTAGCCTACAACAAAGTACAACTGATCGATTTGATCTGTCAGTATCTGATGACCCACATTGTGGACAACCAGACCAAACTGGTGATCACTGGAAAAGATATGACACTGGTACAAGTATGGAACAATTCCTCTCTCCAGAGACAGGATGTGAAAACACACCATGAAGAAGCAGATGTCATCATCATCCATCACTTCGTCAGAATGTCGGGTGTCAGTGGTGACTCACACATCAAAGTGGTCTGCAACGATGCAGATGTCTTTGTCCTGTTGATTCATTTCTTCCTCGAGGAAAAGATGACTATGGATGTCAGCATGGAGAGTCCGTGTACTGGGAGGGTGAACGTAGACATTCGCCAAACAGCACTGAAACACAAAAGCATCGCCAAATATCTGCCTGCTGTGCATGCTCTGACCGGATGCGATACTGTGTCGTATTTGTTTGGCATTGGAAAGCCCACAGCGCTGAAGGGACTAATGGGCGTACATCATCCGACCTTACTTAGTCAGCTGGAAGCAGATGAGGAAAAGATGATATCTGAGGCAACTACCTTCATTGCCGCCTGTTATTGTTCCAACGTCGAAGGTGAGATGTCCACACACCGGTATCAGTTGTGGAAGTCTAAGATGGCCAACTCCAAGATTACCTCTGCTCCAAAATTGAAGTCGTTGCCCCCATCGCATGATGACTTTGTTCAACATGTACATCACACTCATCATCAAGTCATTATATGGAAATCGGCCACTCAGTCATACCCTCCGAACTTGGATCCCATTAAGTATGGATGGCAAGAAGGTGAGGACGGTGCGACGTTGTGTCCAAACCACACTTCCACCTGATGTGTCTGCTGCACCAATCACCATTCTGCAGCTGATCAAGTGTGGATGTCCCACCGGGAGGTGTGGTTGTGTGGCAGCACAGATGTCCTGTTCGATGTTTTGCAGTTGTAATGCTGGATCAGACTGTTGTAACGAACAGACAAGGGCAGTAGCTGCTAATCACGACGACGATGATGAAGATTGAACATCATGTCGAACATTGCATCCTTAACAAAGTTAATATTTGTTTGCCTAAAAATAAAAGCCAATTTCAATATCATATACATACTTACTTTAAGACATAACCCAAAGTCATAGTCAACTATCCATATGTATCCGGATATATGTGTGTAAAAATCGTATTCCCATATAATCATCAATTCATTTATCATTGCAAGAAAGTATCTTTAGCTGTCATTGACTATTATTGTACGAAGTGCAGTATTAATATTTGAGGGTTCATCAAATTCAATTTCTTACTCAAAGTGATCAGTAGAACTGCAAAATAGCCATTTTTCATATAAAAATGGGGGCCATCGTGAAAATATGAGACAGGTCTTATATATATATATATATATATACACCTTCATTTTTATCATTATCGGATTCCTTCACCATGAAAATATAGTAGTAGACACCAAAATTGTGTGTGTAAGTGCATTGGAAGTGAAGATATAGCCCAAAACAGAATTTATCGAAAGTCGGTGGCAGCCATCTTGTTTTTCCCCTCTAAAAAAAATTCCTCCAGGGTGAGAGTCTGGCACCCGGCTGATTCTGATTCAGGATAGCTCAGAAATGATGAATCAACCAAAAAAAAAACTTCATAATGACGCCACAATATGCTTTTTCACATTTCCGCTGGAATATTTTCGCAAACATTTGAAAAAGGTGATCTGTGGACCACATCTCTAAAAATTGCAGAATTCGTTAAACTGGCTGGCTGTTGCCCGATCTGGATCTTCACCAAAATCGAATCCGTTTGTCCTTATCACACACACAACCTGCCCACCAAATTTCATCCGTGTCCGTCCTCAACTTTTTGAGATATCAAACAATCAAGAAGAAGACGTCGTGCAGATCACGATACTTGTAAAATCAATTAAACAAATTTAACCTCAAATATAATTGGTGGTTGAATTCAATGACCAAATATGAATCTCCTCTTCAAATTCCAAGTGAATCAGATGAAAATTGAGGATTTTAGAAATCTCACCCAAGTGGTTGAACTTTGGGCTATGTTGACCTTTTGAATTCAAAAACAACAAGCTTCTTCCTTTTGACAAACTCGACCATGTGGTGAACGTTTGTGAAGATCGGTTTGAAATTGTGATCTGCCTGAGATAGACAGACAGACAGACAGACAGACAGACAGACAGACAGACAGACAGACAGACAGACAGACAGAATAACAAAATCGACTGACCAATACACTTGAAAAAATCTTCGATTTTGCAAGGAACAAACAAACAGACGGAGAGGGGTGAAAACATAACCTCCTTCACCTTCGGTGGCAGAGGTAACGATTCAGCCTGGTGGAGGTTCTGAATATGCTTTACCGAGTGCTATTCTTGTTACCCTCACCGAAGGAGAGGGAATTGTATTGGCGTCCGTTTGTTTGTTGGTTTGTCCGCACAGAACTTTAATGTTTTCTACGGAACTACTTGTCGGATTAAGACGAAATTTTCATCACAGGAGCGACGACTGATGTGGAATGTTTTATTTTATTTTTTGTATACATTGTCGAGGCTCATATGAGAGAGAACATACAACGTACAACAAAGGGGGCAGGAGACAAGAGAGAAGGACAAAACATTGGGGAACAGAGACATGAGGACATCTGTAGAAGGTAGAGGAATGGAGCGAGGAACACAAGGTAAACAAGGTGGACACCTCAGGGACTTTCAGGTCCTTACATGACAGGAATCTTTTGGGAAGGAAAGCAGGGAATTTGAAGGAGGTGGGTTTGGGGTGGATTAATGGGATAGAAATGATCATGGTTTTGGATCAGTGAAGATAAGAAGTGTTGGTGAAGTTGTTTTGAAGACCTCGAGGGAAGAGTGGGATTGAAGCGTGTGTGAGTTTATTCCAAAGGTGAGAAAAAAAAAGAGGAATGAAAGGGTGAAAGTGATTGTTCATTGGAGAGAGGAGGACATTGGGACCATACTCTGTGCAGAGCGTTGGTTCTGCTTCAGCAGTCTCCTGAGCTATTGGGCACAATCCTGGACAGGTCACCACTCCGACAGTATACCAGCATGCAGATACCTGGCACTCATTTTGCCGATCTCAGAAGGATGACAGGTTGAGTTAACCCCACCTGGTATTAATTCAACAGTGAGCGGGATCCAAAGTCCACCATGCCAACCATGAAGCCAAAACCCGGCATATTGGAGAGAGGGATGACTTCAAAATTAGTCTTGTTCTGAGTAAGTCCTCTTTGCTGATCATTTTATGCATTTTTTATGTTGTACCAGGGGGTCTTCTTTTATTCCAGGTGTTTGTGGGATGCTTCGTTTTCGAGTTGCTGTGTTATCTGGTCTTTTTTATGGATTTGTTGCATTCTCTCCTGCGTGGAACCTCATGTGCTGATTGAAATCGCGTTTTCGAGAGGAACCTTTTTCACATTTGGAGCATTTTTAAGGATGCTCTCCTGCATGAATCTTCATATGCACATTCAAATGGTGTTGTCTGGAGAAACCTTTATCACATGTGGAGCATTTGTAAGGTCGCTCTCCTGTGTGGCTGTTCATGTGCTTTTTCAAACTGCCTTTTTCTGAGAAACCTTTATCACATGTGGAACATTTGTAAGGACGCTCTCCTGTGTGGATCACCAAATGCGTATTCAAATGATCTTTTCGAGAGAAACCTTTATCACATGTTGAGCATTTATAAGGTCGTTCTCCTGTGTGGATCATCATGTGCTGATTCAAATGTTCTTTTCGAGAGAAACCTTTATCACATTTGGAACATTTGTAAGGTCGATCTCCTGCATGAATCTTCATATGCACATTCAAATGGTGTTGTCTGAAGAAACCTTTATCACATGTGGAGCATTTGTAAGGACGCTCTCCTGTGTGGCTGTTCATGTGCTTTTTCAAACTGCCTTTTTCTGAGAAACCTTTATCACATGTGGAACATTTGTAAGGTCGCTCTCCTGTGTGGATCCTCATATGCACATTCAAAATGCATTTTTGAGAGAAACCTTTATCACATGTGGAACATTTGTAAGGACGCTCTCCTGTGTGGATCACCAAATGCTCATTCAAATGATCTTTTCGAGAGAAACCTTTATCACATGTTGAGCATTTATAAGGTCGTTCTCCTGTGTGGATCATCATGTGCTGATTCAAATGTTCTTTTCGAGAGAAACCTTTATCACATTTGGAACATTTGTAAGGTCGATCTCCTGCATGACTCTTCATGTGCTTATTCAAATGGAATTTTTGAGAGAAACATTTATCACATGTGGAACATTTATAAGGTCGTTCTCCTGTGTGGATCATCATGTGCTGATTCAAATGTTCTTTTAGTGAGAAACCTTTATCACATTTGGAACATTTGTAAGGTCGATCTCCTGCATGACTCTTAATGTGCTTATTCAAATGGAATTTTTGAGAGAAACATTTATCACATGTGGAGCATTTGTAAGGACGCTCTCCTGTGTGGCTGTTCATGTGCTTTTTCAAACTGCCTTTTTCTGAGAAACCTTTATCACATGTGGAACATTTGTAAGGTCGCTCTCCTGTGTGGATCCTCATATGCACATTCAAAATGCATTTTTGAGAGAAACCTTTATCACATGTGGAACATTTGTAAGGACGCTCTCCTGTGTGGATCACCAAATGCTCATTCAAATGATCTTTTCGAGAGAAACCTTTATCACATGTTGAGCATTTATAAGGTCGTTCTCCTGTGTGGATCATCATGTGCTGATTCAAATGTTCTTTTCGAGAGAAACCTTTATCACATTTGGAACATTTGTAAGGTCGATCTCCTGCATGACTCTTCATGTGCTTATTCAAATGGAATTTTTGAGAGAAACATTTATCACATGTGGAACATTTATAAGGACGCTCTCCTGTATGGACAATCATATGCATCTTTACATGGCCTTTTTGAGAGAAACTTTTCTCACATGTGGAGCATTTATAAGGTCGTTCTCCTGTGTGGATCATCATGTGCTGATTCAAATGTTCTTTTCGAGAGAAACCTTTATCACATGTGGAGCATTTGTGAGGTCGATCTCCTGCATGGCTCTTCATGTGCTTATTGAAATTGGATTTTCGAGTGAAACCTTTATCACATGTGGAACATTTGTAAGGTCGATCTCCTGTATGGACACTCATATGCTGATTCAAAGTTTGTTTTCGAGAGAAGCCTTTATCACATTTGGAACATTTGTGTGGACGTTCTCCTGTATGGGTCCTCATGTGTATTTTGACATTTCTCGGTGAAGTAAAATCTTTTCTGCATCTATTACACTTATAATGCATTTGCCTTTCGATAACCTTTTTGGGTTTGTTTAATGTAATATTGATCTTTGTGCTGTTTTCACCAGATGTACACTTATATTTTAAAGGCCGTGAGTCTTGTTCTTGGGATGGTTTCTTCAAAATGGATATCTTCTTCAATGTCACACTGCTCCTGGACCTTATCCACCCAATTGGACTTCTTGATTGCTCTACAAAAACAAAGAACAAGTTATTTTATGGTTTTTTTTGTCAAACTCTAAATGCAAAATATTTCATCATTTAAATTATTTTTATAAACTCTGAATTAAAAAGATTGAATGTTCATTTTGTAGGTTTCTGCTCACCTGTTACAGAACAGACAGGAATGCCATTTGTCAAAAGAACATCTGAATCTTCCTTTACAGAAGAATATCTTGAAGTTTCTGAGATGGATGAACCGTAGTGTCGTCTGGATTCCATATTTACAGGAGAGACATCACCTGAATACAATGAAGGACATGAAGTTTATAACTGCCAAATATAAATGCGGTGGGATGCAATGGACGTCACTTCCGCTGTTAGAACGAGGCTCCATAATGCTGCCGCAATTACAGGAGAGGATACGATGTGTTTACAACGATAACTTTCGAAAGGACCGTTTACAAAACCCCCCCATCCACTTTCTCAACAATCCTCTGGAAGAAGTCTTTTCTTTCAAGCTTCTGGGTCTCACTATCTGCCATGACCTTTCCTGGGAAAGTCACATTTCCAACCTTGCCTCAAAAGCGAGTCGCCGACTGGGAATCCTCCGTCGTGCAAAGTCCTTCCTCGGCCCTCTTGAGCTCCTGACTACTTACAAAGCTTTTGTCCGTAGCCTGATGGAGTACTGCTCTCCCCTCTGGGCTGGTGCTCCTGCCTCCCACCTTTCTCGACTTCACGCTGTCGAAACCAGGGCTTTTAAGATCATTGGCATCTCCCGCAATGAAGCTGAGTCTTTGGGCCTCTCACTCAATCACCGCAGGTTGGTCGGTGGTCTTTCTGTCTTCTACCGACTCCTCTCCAGCCTTGCCCCCCTGCTCTCTCTGCGATTTGTCCCAACCACATTTCCACAGGGCGCTCAAGGTCCGCCAACAACCCCCTTCTGGTAAAACTACCAAAATCACGAATCACTGCTCATCTTCACTCTTTCATTCCTCTTTTTCCCGCCTTTGGAATAAACTTCCTCACTCTATTCTTTCCCATTCTTCCCTCCAGGCTTTCAAAACAGCTGTTCACCACCACCTCTTATCTTCCCCCATCCAAATCCTCGATCTTTTCTACCCCGATAATCCACCCATGCCCACTTCCTTCAATTCTCCTGCTTTCCTTCCTGAAAGTCCCTGTAATGTCCATCTTCTCCTCGCCATGTTCCCCGTCCCATCCCCATCCCTCTCCCTTCCACAGTTCACCTGTGTCTGTTCCCCAATGTTTTGTCCCTTCCACTCCCACCCCTCTTGTCTCATGCCTCCTTGCTGTGAGTTGTGTGTTAGCTCTCATACGAGCCTCGACCAAGGTATACAAAAAAAAAAAAAAAAAAAAAAAAAAAAAAAAAAAAAAACTATATACGAGCGGGAGTGTGGAGCAACCATTTCAGAGGTTAAGAATTTCCCCATTCTCGACTCAGTGGAACCATAAATTGATGTGTTTAAGCTGCAAAATAATTTTGCGAACCCTCTCCTTGACTTCCGGTCCGGAGATGTTTTTTGTTTTATTTTTAACACTTGTTGATCGAACTTGTCACTCCTTCATGCTGCATCTACCAAATTAAAGCTTATTGTTCCAAACCGGAGTCTTTGTGTT